>NW_025123108.1:0-1070 GCF_004010195.1 Chiloscyllium plagiosum | reverse complement strand
TGGATTATTCAAGGTGTTTACTGTCCTATCCTCTCTATAGTTGGTGTTTCTGGTAAGTCGTCCATCTATCTATTAAAACAGATTGAAAGGAATTGCTACTCATGATATGCAAATTTTGGAAAGTTCGAAATTCCAGTAACATATTTCATTCAGTACAAATTATAACTAGCAAATTAATATTCACAAATTACTCACGATTGTGCAAAGAGGAACCAGACTGTTCTCAAACTCCATGATCTTTTTTGTCCTGCTCGGATTTACTTTTTCATGTACTGTCCCTGCACCAGTCCTGTCAAGTACCACGAACCCGATATCCCAGTCTCCTCCTCAGCTTCAGTGCAACTTCTGAAGAAACCATCATCTGTTTCTTTCATAAATGCAAATATAACAGTTTCCCCTCCTTAGTAACTATTCAATTATTCAAAAGTAATTGCACTTCAGATGTTTAGCTTGTTTTCTGCAATGAATCTGACAGATGGGCAGAAAGTGCATGGTGCTCAAGTCATTGAGGATATAATTTTAAAAAATCTGTTCATGTCTCATGAAATTGGTGGAATTTAAATTATAACATCAGCATTTGTTGCAAAAAGAAACTATGTGCTTGCCTCGTGTCGTTCAGAGAAGGGAATATGTCATCCTTTGCTGGTTAGGCCTCTATGAGATTGCAAACACACATCAATGTGTTTTATACCTTATCATCCCATAGAAGAGCTGGGCAAGTTACTTAGTTGAAGATAGGCATAACATGCTAGCATCATGTGGGCGGCAAAGTGGCACAATATTTAGCACTGCTGCCTCACAGCGCCTGAGACCCGGGTTCATTTCCCACCTCAGGCGACTGTGTGGAGTTTGCACGTTCTCCCCGTGTCTGCGTGTGTTTCCTCCGGGTGCTCCGGTTTCCTCCCACAGTCCAAAGATGTGCAGGGTCAGGTGAATTGGCCATGCTAAATTGCCCGTAGTGTTAGGTAAATGTAGTGGTATGGGTGGGTTTCGCTTCGGCGGGTCAGTGTGGACTTGTTGGGCTGGAGGGCCTGTTACCACACTGTAATGTAATCTAATCTAATCTAATC
>NW_025123107.1:0-1070 GCF_004010195.1 Chiloscyllium plagiosum | reverse complement strand
ATTTTCACACTTTCCAGAATTGCTAACACCTCCTCCTTGTGAAACTAAATCACATCTAGTCCTGTAGCCTGTATCTCAGTATTCTCCTTGACAACATTGTCTTTTTCCAGTGTGAATACTGATAAAATATATTCACTTAGCGCTTCCCCATCTCCTTGGACTCCACACACAACCTCCCACGACTCTCTTTGATCGGCCCTAATTTTTCTCTTGTCATTCCTTTATTTCTGATATAGCTATAGAAAGCTTTCGGGTTTTCCTCGATACTAACTGCCAATGACTTCTCATGTCCCCACCTTGCTCTTCTTAACTCTCCCTTTAGATATTTCCTTTCTAACGTGTAACTCTCACGCACACAAACTGAGCTTCACCTCTCATCCTAACATAAGCTTTCTTCTTCCTCTTGGCAAGAGATTCAACTTCTTTAGTAAACCACGGCTCCCTCACTCGACCATGTTCTCCCTGCCTGACAGGTACATACTTATCAAGGACACGCAGTAGCTGTTCCTTAAATAAGCTCCACATTTCAATTGCGCCCATCCCATCAGTTTCCTTCCCCAATCTGTGCAACCTAAATCTTGCCAAATTGCATCATAATTGCCTTTCCCCCAGCAATAACTCTTGCCCTGCGTTATATTCCTATCCCTTATCATTGCGAAAGTAAACATAACTGAATTGTGGTCACTACCACCATAGTGCTCACTGACCGCCAAATCTATCTCCTGGCCGGGTTGATTACCCATTAACAAATCCAATGTGATCTTGCCCCTTGTTGGCTGGTCTACATACTGTGTCAGGAAACCCTCCTGCACACATTGGACAAAAACAAATCCATCTAAAATACTGGAACTATAGTATTTCCAGTTAATACAGACAGGGAGTATCCAACTCCCTATTTAATACAAGGTCCTGCAGGCCATCATTTGTGTGTTCAATAACAAGACCAACTGAAATGTTTACCTGCAGCTATTCAAGGGCAGAGCTGTCAGCTGGACAGCTGCCCCGGTACCATCCCGAATAGCTCCTTCACTTGGTTAACTCAAATCCGTGCTGTCTCCCAAACAGATCTC
>NW_025123106.1:0-1070 GCF_004010195.1 Chiloscyllium plagiosum | reverse complement strand
TTCTCAATGCATCGGATCTAACCTCCACAACAAGAGAAGTGACATTTGTCTTCAAGTGTGTCATTACTTCTATTTGTATGTTCATAAGACGAAGTCCCTCAGTACCCTGTACATAAAAATCAACAGTATCTGCGGAAGTCAGGCTGATGATCACAAACTGTGGAAGTTGCAGAAACCTTGCATTGAGAACCATGCAAATCGCAACTGTAAGACAGTATTGATCTCAAGATTACAGTCTCTTCCATGTTAACACATTTAAAAAACATCCAAGAAGTGATCATTGTTTAACAGGTTTATTAAAATTGAGCAATCTGAGCTTTAACCTGGTGTTATGTGATTTATAACTTTGTCCTCTTCCAACTTGTGTTTTCCATGTTGTCCATTGTAGAATGCGAAGGCCATAAATATTCTTCCTAAGCCAAGGGACATATTGTTTGATTCAGTCGCAACAACTTCTTTGCATAAGACATACAAGATATGAAGAGTTCACCAGCAGAGAAATTGGGCACAGCTCACTGACATTCAAGATGAGATTCAAGACCAATGATTCAAGAAAAGCATGAAATTTGGAAGAATTAGGAAACTCTCAGAGCCACTGAGCTTTTGACTTCGGGGAGTCTTAGGAATATCGGTGGTGGTGATGAAAATACTAAGCATACACACTGAAAGTGGCGATGCTTGCTCTCGTGTCAAGAATAAATTTGTGTGGAGCTCTTGTGTCTCATCACCATTCCAAAATAAGTATGTCAGAGACCGGATTAGACTTATCCAATCTGATTCTGTCGTTAAGTCATGGATTGAAGAGTTCAGATCCAGATCCAGTGTGTTATATTATATCTGGTCTCTGAACGTCTAACAATAGTTATTAGCGACATAAAACGTGACACTTACCTCCTGGTTTCATGCAAAAAACACAGTTTCATAGGAACACAAGACATGAGGAGTCCATTCAACTCTTCAGGCACATTCCAGCATTCACCGCCATGAGGGTTGATTCTGAAAACAAAGGCCTATGGTGTGCTTGCCTTCACTTCAAAGGACAAAGAATATAAGGATAGACAAGTCATGCC
>NW_025123105.1:0-1070 GCF_004010195.1 Chiloscyllium plagiosum | reverse complement strand
GTCCGCTCCGTGTCCTCACGCTCCGGTCCGGGATCAGTCAGTCCGCTCCATGTCCTCACACTCCGGTCCGGGACCTGTCAGTCCGCTCCGTGTCCTCACACTCCAGTCCGGGACCTGTCTGTCCGCTCCGTGTCCTCACACGTCCGGTCCGGGATTTGTCAGTCCGCTCCGTGTCCTCACACTCCGGTCCGGGACCTGTCAGTCAGCTCTGTGTCCTCACACTCTGGTCCGGGATCAGTCAGTCCGCTCCGTGTCCTCACACTCCCTGTCCTCATGCTCCGGTCCGGGATCTGTCAGTCCGCTCCGTGTCCTCACACTCCGGTCCGGGATCTGTCAGTCCGCTCCGTGTCCTCACACTCCGGGTCCGGGATCTGTCAGTCCGCTCCGTGTCCTCACGCTCCGGTCCGGGATCTGTTAGTTCGCTCCGTGTCCTCACGCTCCGATCCGGGACCTGTCACTCCACTCCGTGTCCTCAAACTCCGGTCCGGGATCTGTCAGTCCGCTCCGTGTCCTCACACTCCGGTCCGGGATCTGTCAGTCCGCTCCGTGTCCTCACGCACCGGTCCGGGACCTGTCAGTCCGCTCCCTGTCCTCATGCTCCGGTCCGGGATCTGTCAGTCCGCTCCATGTCCTCACGCTCCGGTCCGGGATCTATCAGTCCGCTCCGTGTCCTCACACTCCGGTCCGGGACCTGTCAGACCGCTCCGTGTCCTCACGCTCCGGTCCGGGATCTGTCAGTCCGCTCAGTGTCCACATGCTCCGGTCCGGGATCTGTCAGTCCGCTCCGTGTCCTCACACTCCGGTCCGGGATCTGTCAGTCCGCTCCGTGTCCTCATACTCCAGTCCGGGACCTGTCAGTCCGCTCCGTGTCCTCACACTCCGGTCTGGGACCTGTCAGTCCGCTCCGTGTCCTCACACTCCGGTCCGGGATCTGTCAGTCCGCTCCGTGTCCTCATACTCCAGTCTGGGACCTGTCATTCCATTCCGTGTCTGCATACTCCGGTCCGGGATCTGTCAGTCCACTCCATGTCCTCACACTCCGGTCCGGGACCTGTCAGTCCATTCCGTGT
>NW_025123104.1:0-1070 GCF_004010195.1 Chiloscyllium plagiosum | reverse complement strand
CATACAATAACAGAAGCACAGTCTCTGTTCCATTAGAAATACAGTACGGTCTACATTCGGCCCACTTTCCGAAATCTTATGGCATTTCAACTGCACAACCATGTATTTTGAGGTTACCATGACAACTCCCCTCTCAAGCAGTGCATTCCAGACCCCACATACTCTGGGTGAAAAACAGTCCTCAAATCCTCACTAAACCTCAAAACCTTCACTTTAAAAATGTGGCCCTTTGACTAAAAGGAACAGCTGCGGTCTATCCAACCTGTCCATGTCCCTCGTAATCTTATCCTTCTGATTCACATCCCACTCAGCCTTCTCTGCTCCAAGGTAAACAACCCGATCTTATCCAGCCTCTCTCCATAGCTGATATTATTCCATCCCAGGGAACATCCTGGTGAATCTCCTTTGCACTCCCTCCAGTACAATCACATATTTCCTGTAATGTGGCTCCCATAATTATACACAGTATTCTATCTTGGCGTAATCAAAGTTCCGCATAGCTGTTATAATCTATGCTTCGATGTATAAAGGCTGTGTTTACACTCCCCTAGGCGTTCCCAAGTTGTGCAATAACCTGTCCAGTAGCATTCAGAAATGTGTGGAGAAGTACCCTCTGAGTTTCCCAGTGTGCTGTCACTCATTGAGTCCTCCCCTGTCTGGTTCCTTCTTGCAAAGTGCATCACCTCATATTTATGAGGGTTAGATTGCATCTGCTATTGATCCACCCATCTGACCATTTTCTCTGTATTGATGTGACCATCTGATCATTCCGTCTGTATCTTCCTGAAACATAAGGCCTTCATCTTCACTGTCAACCACCCGTCCAATCTTCGTATCAAACACAAACTTACTTATGACACCCCCCACCGCTCGTCCATATTCACAGCTGCATCCTTTATGATAAGGTTAAAAATCAGAAAACATCAGCTTATAGTCCAACAGGTTCATTCGGAGGCACGAGCTTTTGAAGCGCTGCTTCTTCATCAGGTGGTTGTGCGCTTTTAGGAAGCGCTTCGAAAGCTAGTGCCGCTGAATAAACCTTTTGGACTATAACCTGGTGTTATACAGTT
>NW_025123103.1:0-1070 GCF_004010195.1 Chiloscyllium plagiosum | reverse complement strand
GCAACAGAGCATCAGATAATGGGTGAATTAGTGTAGTTCAGCACTAAATGGGTGAGTTATGCGGTGTTGCAACTAAATTGGAAAATTGTGGCAGGGCCATACCTTTTGGGAGATTTAGAGTAGGGCACCTCTAAACTGGGCGAGGGCATCAGTCAGTGTTAGGATTGGGGTAAGGCAACACTGAGTGGAGAACTTGTTCAGGACATCAGTAATTGGGGGAAATGGTGCTAAGCAACACTGAATTGGAGAATTGGTGCGGGTCATCAGTAAATGAGAGACCTGGTGCACAGTGGAGCTAAATTGATGATTGGCAACAGTAAATGGGAGAATTAGGGTAGGGCACCCCTAAATGGTAGAATCAGTAAATGGATGATTTAATACAGGGATATGAGTAAATGGGAGCTTTGGTGGAATTTGGGCCAGGGCATCAGTCAGTATGGGGATTGGTGAAAGGCTAAACTGAATGGAGAACTTGTTCAGGACATTCAGTTATTGGGGGAAATGTTACTAAACAGCACGGAATTGGAGAATTGGTGTGGGCCATCAGTAAATGAGAGACCTGGTGCACAGTGAAGCTAAATTACAGAATTGGTGCATGGCAACAGTAAATGGGAGAATTAGAGTAGCGCACCCTTAAATGGTAGAATCGGGCTAAGGCATCTTTAAATGATGCACTGTTGCACAGTGGAGTTGCATTAGAAAATTGGTGGGAGTGCCAATATATTGGAAAATTGGAACAGAGCATGTCTAAATTGGGGAATAGGGGTCAGGGAATCAATAAAAAGAAGAAATGTTGCAGGCATTGGTAAATTGGAGCTTCAGTACACTGCATCACTAAATGAAAAAAAAAATCAGGGAACAACTAAATGGAAGGAATTGATGCAGTGCAACAATAACTGGAGAATCTATGCAGGTGCCTTTAAATTCTATGTGGGAGGACTGGGGCAGGATAACGCTCAATGGGAGAATTGGTGCAATGCCCGGATTTATGCCGGATTGGTAAATGGGAGCATTGGTGCAGGGAAGCGGACCCTAAATGAGCCTTAGAGATGTACAGCCTCTGTATCTCC
>NW_025123102.1:0-1070 GCF_004010195.1 Chiloscyllium plagiosum | reverse complement strand
GGGAGCTCACTCTGGGGAAAGATCATTCACTTGCTCCCAGCGTGGTGGGAGATTCACTCAAATGCAGCACCTGCAGAGTCCCCAGTGAGCCCACACAGGGGGAGAGGCCATTCAGATGGTCAGTCTGTGAGAGGGGATTCAGTGATTCATCCTGCCCACTGAGACCCCAGTGAGCCCACACAGGGGAAAGGCCATTCAGATGGTCAGTGTGTGAGAGGGGATTCAGTGATTCATCCTGCCTCACTGAGATCTCAGTGACCCCACACAGGGGTGGAGCTCATTCAGATGCTCAGTGTGGGAGAAATGATTCAGCGATTCATCCCTTCTGCTGAGACCCCAGTGAGCCCACGCAGGGGAGAGCTCATTCAGATGTTCAGTGTGGTAGAAGGCATTCAGTGATTCATCCTACCCCCGAGACCCCAGCGGGTTCACACTGGGTAGGAGCTGTTCACCCCGCTGTGTGACAAGGGATTTGCTGCATCTTCAATATGATTGAGAGACAAGTGACTGCTCACCGGGAAGTGGTAATCCCCCTGCTCCGTGTGGACTGCAGGACTCTGATTCTGATGTTACTGTTCAGAGTCAGGAGTGGACCTTGTCCATGATGACACTGCTGGAATATTGATGTTGTTGTTAACCACAATAACTGGGCTGGAATTGACTGAACTTACATTGCCACTTTATGAACCTCAGGATGTCTCTCTGGGCAGTAAGTCTCTACAAAGAGCAACGTGACAATGAGCAGGGATCATCTGTTTTGATTTAAATTGTGATTGTAGCACTGCTGCTTCACAGCATCAGGCACAAGGTTGGAGTCCAGCCTTGGTCAACAGCCTGTGTGGAGTTCCCACATTCTTCGAGGAGAAAGTGAGGTCTGCAGGTGCTGGAGATCAGAGCTGAAAATGTGTTGCTGGTAAAGCACACCAGGTCAGGCAGCATCCAAGGAACAGGAGAATCGACGTTTCGGGCATAAGCCCTTCTTCAGGAATGAGGAAAGAGTATTCAGCAGGCTAAGATAAAAGGTAGGGAGGAGGGACTTGGGGAAGGGCAGTGGAAATGTGATAGGTGGA
>NW_025123101.1:0-1070 GCF_004010195.1 Chiloscyllium plagiosum | reverse complement strand
TCAGCCAATGCCCTGTCAGCATTATTATCCCCTCAGGCACTGCCTTGTGAGGATCATTACCCCCTCAGCCAATGCCCTGTGAGGATCGTTAACCTCTCAGCCAATGCCCTGTCAGCATTATTATCCCCTCAGCCAATGCCTTGTGAGGATCATTACCCCCTCAGCCAATGCCCTGTGAGGATCATTACCCCTTCAGCCAATGCCCTGTCAGCATCATTACCTCATCAGCCAATGCCCTGTCAGCATCATTACCCCCTCAGCGGATGCCCTGTGAGGATCATTACCCCCTCAGCCAATGCCCTGTGAGGATCGTTAACCTCTCAGCCAATGCCCTGTCAGCATTATTACCCCCTCAGCCAATGCCCTGTGAGGATCATTACTCTCTCAGCCAATGCCCTGTAAGGATCATTACCCCTTCAGCCAATGCCCTGTCAGCATCGTTGCCCTCTCAGCCAATGCCCTGTGAGGATCATTACTCTCTCAGCCAATGCCCTGTGAGGATCATTACCCTCTCAGCCAATGCCCTGTGAGGATCATTATCCTCTCAGCCAATGCCCTGTGAGGATCATTACCCCCTCGCCAATGCCCTGTGAGGATCACTACCCCCTCAGCCAATGCCATGTGAGGATCGTTAACCTCTCAGCCAATGCCCTGTCAGCATTATTATCCCCTCAGCCAATTTACGAATTATTACCCCAAGCCAATTATATTTGAGTATCATTACCCTCCCAGCCAATGCCCTGTGAGGATCATTAACCCCTCAGCCAATGCCCTGTCAGCATCATTACCTCATCAGCCAATGCCCTGTGAGGATCATTACCCCCTCAGCCAATGCCCTGTGAGGATCGTTAACCTCTCAGCCAATGCCCTGTCAGCATTATTACCCCCTCAGGCACTGCCTTGTGAGGATCATTACCCCCTCAGCCAATGCCCTGTCAGCATCATTATCCCCTCAGCCAATGCCCTGTCAGCATCATTACCCCCTCAGCCAATGTCCTGTGAGGATCATTACTCTCTCAGCCAATGCCCTGTAAGGATCACTACCCCTTCAGCCAATGCCCTGTCAGCAT
>NW_025123100.1:0-1070 GCF_004010195.1 Chiloscyllium plagiosum | reverse complement strand
GTGGGATATCAGTGCTGAGGGTGAGGTATCACTTCTCTGGGTGGGATATTGGTGCTGGAGATGGGATATCAGTGCTGGGTTTGGGATATCAGTGCTGGGGGTAGGATATCAGTGCTGGCATGGGATATCACTCCTCTGGATGGGATATCAATGCTGGGGGTGGGATGTGCATACTGTGGATGAGATATCAGTGCTGGTGGTGGGATATCAGTGCTGGGTGTGGGACATGCATGCTCTGGATGAGATATCAGTACTGGGGTTGGGGTATCTGTGCTGGGGATGGGATATCAGTTCTGGGATGGGATATCGGTGCTGGGAGTGAGATATCAGTGCTGGGGATGAGATATCTCTGCTAGGGGTGAGATGTCAGTGCTGGGAGTGGGATATCAGTGCTGGGGATCAGATATCACTCCTCTGGGTGGGATATCGATGCTGGGGGTGGGATATCAGTGCTGGGGTGGGATAACAGTGCTGGGAGTGAGATATCACTGCTGGGAATGAGATATCAGTGCTGCGGGTAGGATATCTGTGCTGGGGATGAGATATCAATGCTGGGGGTGGGATATCAGTGCTGGAGTTGGGATATCAGTGCTGGAGGGAGATATCAATGCTGGCGTGAGATATCTGTGTTAGGGTTGAGATATCAGTGCTGAGGATGAGATATCAGTGCTGGGAGTGGGATATCAGTGCTGGGAGTGAGATATCAGTGCTGGGGATGAGATATCAGTGCTGAGGATGAGATATCAGTGCTGGGAGTGAGATATCAGTGCTGGGAGTGAAATAGCAGTACTGGGGATGAGATATCTATGCTGGGGATGAGATATCAGTGCTGGGGTGAGATATCAGTGCTGGGGTTGGTTTATCAGTGCTGGGGGTGGGATATCTGTGCTGGGAATGAGTTATCAGTGCTGGGGTAGTATATCAGTGCTGGGGTTGGGATATCAGTGCTGGGAGTGAGATATCAGTGCTGGGGTTGGGATATCAGTGCTGGGGTTGGGATATCAGTGCTGGGGTTGGGATATCAGTGCTGTGGTTACGATATCAGTGCTGGGGGTGGGATATCAGTGCTG
>NW_025123099.1:0-1070 GCF_004010195.1 Chiloscyllium plagiosum | reverse complement strand
AATGCTATATTATCGCTGTCACAGGGCTTCTCATTCGGTCTGCTTCAATTTAGCACAGAATTCGATTCAACCACACTTCATTAACTTCCTTCTGCAAGTTCCTACTGACAGCATTAAAGATACTGCACTCATCATCAATCTTCATCAGGGCTACATCCAAGGACAAGTTGCACGGTTTTCCTGAATACTGAAATTGTAAGGTGTTAAGAATCCAGAGTGAGATACTGAATTTCCCAAATTCAGGATTATTACCGGGGCCAGAACTCTAGCCAGGCAAAGGGGAAATCTGTCCCTGAATCCCCAATATCCACACTGCCGTTGCTCCATGTGTCCAGTTGGAAACCTGTGTGAAGGAGCATGTAGTCTGACAGAGCGCCTGGGAAAATCATCCACTGTCTGATCTAAAGCTACAACAGGAGCTGTGTATTCCAGCTGTAAGAGCAGTGGGAAAAAAGGGGAGGTCCATGGTATTCCGTGGTGTAGATTCACAGGGTCCTCATCATATTATTGTTTAAAACCCTCTGTCAGAAACAGCACAGACAGAGAGGAATAGGAGGGGGGCATTTCGCTTGCCAGCGCTACTCCACCATTTGATGTCACCATGACTGACCAAACACATCAATGTCTTTTCCCAGAACATTCACATCAATATATCGCCCAAAGGGAAAAAGGCACAGAATAAGCTCAAAAACTCTGTAACTGTGGGAGGGGGATGTGTTTATAGACAGTGGGCTTCTGCAATGGGTTTTGCGAATGAGAAGTCGATTCTGGGGTGTTCATGTTTCAAGTGATATGATTCCCTTTAAACTCACCACCCAGAAAGTGAGGAATCTTCTCTGTTCAGTAGCAGGGAGAAGAACTCCAGACGACAGGAACTGATGGTGAATCAGGATTCATTCAGCAGAAATCTGAACTAAACTCCGATTCTGTTGTAACTCAAACCCACAAACTTTGAATCGCAATCTTAACAATTCAGTAGAAGTCCAACACCTCTTTCAATGTGCCACAGAGCTGTTCTAGCCTCCATTTTACCGCACCAAAAGTTACGGTGCTCAAGTCTTTCATCAAGC
>NW_025123098.1:0-1070 GCF_004010195.1 Chiloscyllium plagiosum | reverse complement strand
TTTTTCCTTCTGGTTAAGAATTCCTGCTTAATTAATCGAAAAGGTGCCTTTTTAAAAGAGTACTTTTTTAGGCAGTCTGCGTAAATGCTCGGTCGTGGCAGTTCACCTCCCACTTGTTCAATTTTCCCTGGTCTTATACTCGAGAGCATCGGAATGTGTCATCAGCCCTCAAGATTGTCAATATACTCGATTCCAACTTGATTGAACTTTGATCCGTTTCGGGGATAATTGAAACTGATTGGCCGAATTCGAATGTGTTTTTTGTCTTCAAGCAAAAAACAATCGAGTTTTTCAGCCCCGTGTTACATTGTTGCCTTTCTGAGAACACTTGGTGCTGTATCCGGTCGTCTTCTGCTGTTAACTCTCTGAAAGTACACCCACGTCTTCATAACAGTAGCACTCCAAAATCGAAACAGCTCTGGATATTGAGTTTCCAATCTCGGTCACTCTACAGTCATGTCCGTCTAATATCATTGAATTTTATCCATTCACTCAATGTATACAGTGAATTCCTTAGTCTGTTTTGAGAATAGAAAACACGATCTGATAGCGTGCGTTTCATTCAGCAATTTAACCCGTTATTTCCTGCTCCATTTTCGTCTTTTTTTCTCATGTTGATCCAGTCATGAAACTGTCAGACACCGTCATAATCACAGAATCAGGACTGATGAGTAATGTTTCATGAATCCCCAAACACGATCCCTGGGTATATCCTGCCCCACTGTCAGGGCAGATCCATCAGTGCTGAGTTCACCGTGGGATGCAATCAAGAAAGGAGTTTCCCTGGAATTCCTCAACATTGATTCCAGAACCCGGGAAATCTCATAGTAACACGTCAGAGATGATCAAGGAAATAGCTTGATGATGGACATCTGTTGACCTCCACGCTAGCTTTCACTGATAACACAGTTCCCCATGATGTGGAAAACAAATCGGAGGCAGCACTGCCAGTGTCTCCACAGGCCCAACACTCATCGAGTAGGGCGAGTCTTCCAATACTCAGTAGCCCGACTGTGACACGTGATGGGTGAAGCAAGAAGAGTGTAACATTCTCACCAAACTATTTGTCA
>NW_025123097.1:0-1070 GCF_004010195.1 Chiloscyllium plagiosum | reverse complement strand
ACTGTAGATAGTTAGGAGGGCTTTTGTAGGTTCCAACGGGGCATTGACAGAATGCAACAGAATTCCAAAATGCACTGTTCCGTGTCAGATGGAGTTTAACCTGGAACAGTGCGAAATGGTTCACATTGGGAGGTTGAATTTGAAAGCAGAAAAGAGGGTAAAGGAAGTCTTCTTGAACAGTGTGAAGGAGCAGAGAGATCATGCGGTCCATGATCATAGATCCCTCAAAGTTGTTGCTCAGGTTGATAGTGTTGTTGAGAAGCAGTATGATGTGGTGGTTTTGGTTGGCAAGTGAATTGGGGTGAAGACATTAGAGAACATGCTGCAGCTGCATCGAACCGTGGTGAAAGCATATTTGGATACTGTATTCAGTCTGGTCCCCTCATTGCAGGAAATATTGTGGAAGCTTTGGAGAGATTGCAGAGGAGATTTAACAACATGCTTCCTGGGTTAGAGGGCATGTATGATGAAGAAAGTTTCTGTGGGCTAGGCCATGGCTCATTGCAGCGAAGAAGGATGAGTGGTGAATTGATGAAGTTGACAAGGTATTGCGAAGCTTAGACACAGTGAGTTGCCTTGGCAGAAATGTCTATCATGAGGGAGCATAATCCGAACGTAATTAGACGAAGGTTTTGGGGAGTTGTCAGAGCTTTATGTCAGAGTACAATTCTTTACTCAGGAAGTAGTGGTGGGTGGAAAGCATTGCCAGCAGTGGTGGCAGAGTCAAGAACAGCAGGGAGATTTAAGCAACTCTTTTGTAGGCACTTGGACGATAGAACAGCGAAGGTTATGTCGTTTCGTCTGATTTTACAGGAGAATAACAGACCAGTATACATTAAGGCCCATGGGGCCTTTTTTGTTCTATACTGATCTATGCTGTATGCTCAACCGAAACGTTAATATTTTCACCTCCCGATGATGCCTGACTTGCTGTGTTCTTTCAGACATCTGCTTGTAGAACTTGAAATCCTGCAACTTTAATTTTAATTTGTTTCTAGCCATACATCTTTATTCACACAAGAGAACAGAATCTTCTGACGCCAGAGAATACCGATTTATCGCACAGGAGA
>NW_025123096.1:0-1070 GCF_004010195.1 Chiloscyllium plagiosum | reverse complement strand
ATTGAGAACCCTTAAACTCTGGCAAAAGTGCCAATACCTTCACTGTCAGAAATGATATGGCAAAGTGAAGCAAGGCATGGATGCTGGGATCATACAGATAAGGCACTTTCTGAACAAGTGCAAACAGAGCAAATGAGCAGCCTTGAGGTACAGCCTGGTCCAAACCACAAGCTGGGTATCTGAACCTGTGCACAAACTGTCCTTGCAAAGTTCTTCAGTGTTAATTGCTGATGATCCCTGCAATGCAGGTTTGTACACCTTAAGGTTCCTGCCAGTGGATCTGAGAGGTGCCACGATGATCCTGATGGGTCATCAAATATTGAATGCCAATGTCTGTGGACAAAAGGTGCAAGCAAATAGTGCCTATAGATCGTGCTCTAAGATGCTGTTGCATGGAGAACAACATGGAGGGCTTGCACAGCTGGCAGTGAGCTGAAATCATTTAGAAATGCTCTGAAATCCATGTCAAGAATTCTCAACATTTAATTTGCTAGCAGCATCTGGTGGGGTAGGAAACTACATATTAATGAGGAGATATGTAGTCAAAAAGGTCATTAACGAAAAATAATCCCCTTTAACAGGTAACTCATCAATGTCGAGTGAATATCTAATCCACACCTGCAACTTAGTCAAAAGCAGTAAGCTGCTCCCAACATAATCATAGGCCTTGCTGGACTACCAGTACAATTGTGCCACATTTCCAGCATAGTCCATGGCATTCAGACCTCTGTAATATTTTGTCCATTGTCAATTCCCTTACCCTGTTAGTTTTGCCCAAATGCATTATCTCATAATTTTCTTCAGGTTGAAGAAAATCAATTTGCCATTGACCGCACATCTGATTGATCTATTGATATCTTTTTCCAGCTTTCTTCTTTATTATCAACCAAATGGATAAGTTTGTATCTTCTGAAAACTTCTTAATCATAGTTTGTACATTCAAGTCTAAGTCATTGATATAAACTGCAAATAATAAGGGACTTGGTGAGCTCTTCAGAAAACTGAAAACATCCTATCACTTACAAGATTACCTATCAACTATCGAGGAGAAAGTGAGGACTGCAGATGCT
>NW_025123095.1:0-1070 GCF_004010195.1 Chiloscyllium plagiosum | reverse complement strand
TGCTGCCTGGGAGACCCTCCCCAACAGGTCTGCCCCCACCGCTGCGACCAAGGGCCTGCCTGGGACTTGGCTGAGGCCTACCTCCACCTCAGGCAGTGGCCTCACCTGAACAACAACACGGCTGGTTCCTGGGCCTACCAACATTCAGCAGCACAGTATTGCGAGCCCCAAAATCGCAGGGCCCAGCCGCACCTACGCCAGGGTAGCCACTGCCTTATGGACGGCTGCTCCAACCCCGACTCCCTTCAGTCGCCTGACTAAACGCCTGGGGGTCAAGTCCTATCCCCACTCCAACATGACCATCGAGGCCTGCAGCAAGGCCATGGCTAGTGTGGTTGGCCCACTGGCCATCGTCGCTGCGGCCCGCATGTACGGGAAGGCCATCTTTTTCCTGAAGACCGAGCAGGCGGTCCACCTGGCCGTGGAGAGGGGGCTCGCTGTGGGCGGGACACATCTGCCCGTCAACCCTTTGGAGGTTACGGCCCAGAGGGTCGTGATCTCTAACGTCCCGCCCTTCATTGCCAGCGAGCTCCTTCTTCCCCACTTCCACACCTTGGGGGAGATCCGGTCGGGTGTCCAACTGCTCCTGCTCTAAGGACCCTGCCCTCCGGCACATTTACTCCTTCCGACACCAGGTGTTCATTTGCCTGGCCTGGGAGGAGGTCACCGAGGGCTTGTTTACCCTCCTCCACGAGGGCACGGCCTACCAAGTCTTCTGGACAGCATGCGGTGCCACCTGTGCTGTGGAGGTGGGGCACAACATAAACTGCCCGTCCTAGAAAGCTGCCCAGCCCCTACTAATGGCTGAGGGTGGCACTGCCACAACCACTTCCCCCGAAGTCAACACCACAAGCCCCAGCAGTGGGGGCTAACCAGAGGCTTCCAATGCCTCAGCCTCTAGCGGGGAGGGGGGTGAGCGTCCGACCAGTCAGCGCAAGCTTACCCGAGTAGGTTTTTTTCCCCGATAAAAACGCGCAGGAGGGGAACCAGAGGCACTACAGAGGTAGTGCCTCCCACCCTCCCTCCTCCTCTAACCCAATAATAAGACCCGTTATGGTAAGTAGGTAAGT
>NW_025123094.1:0-1070 GCF_004010195.1 Chiloscyllium plagiosum | reverse complement strand
TGACATAGTCGGCAGAGCTCTCCATGCTGGCCCAATCGTCTGTTTTACTGAGCCATGCACTGACATCATCTGCACAGCTCCCCATGCTGGGCAGATAGTCCGGTTCGCTGAGCCATACACTGACATAGTCTGCACCGCTCTCCATGCTGGGCAGATAGTCCGGTTTACTGAGCTATACACTGACATAGTCTCCACAGCTCTCCATGCTGGCCCGATCGTACGTTTTACTGAGCCATGCACTGACATTGTCTGCACAGCTCCCCATGCTTGGCCGATAGTCCGGTTCGCTGAGCCATACACTGACATAGTCTGCACCGCTCTCCATGCTTGGCCGATACACCGGTTTACTGAGCCATGCACTGACATAATCTGCACAACTCACCAAGCTGGGCAGATAGTCCGGTTTACTGAGCCATACACTGACATAGTCTGCACAGCTCTCCATGCAGTCCCCATAGTCCGGTTTACTGAGCCATACACAGACATAGTGTGTACAGCTCTCCATGCTGACCCGATAGTCTGGTTTACTGAGCCATACACTGACCTAGTCTGCACAGCTCTCAATGCTGACCCGAAAGTCCGGTTTACTGAGCCTGACACTGACATAGTCTGCACAGCTCCCCATGCTGGCCCGATAGTCCAGTTTACTGATCCATACACTGACATAGTCTGCACAGCTCTCCATGCTGGCCCGATAGTCCAATTTACTGAGCCATACACTGACATAGTCTGCACAGCTCTCCATGCTGGCCCGATAGTCTGGTTTACTGAGCCATACACTGACATAGTTTGCACAGCTCTCCATGCTGGTCCGATAGTCCAGAAAACTGAGCCATACACTGACATAGTCTGCACAGCTCTGCATGCTGGGCAGATATTACAGTTTACTGAGCCAAACACTGACATAGTCTGCACAGCTCTCCATGCTGGCCCGATAGTCCGTGTTACTGAGCCATACATTGCCATAGTCTGTACAGATCACCATGCTGGTCCGATTGTCCAGAAAATTGAGCCATACACTGACATAGTCTGCACCCCTCCCCATGCTGGGACGATCGTCCGGTTTACTG
>NW_025123093.1:0-1070 GCF_004010195.1 Chiloscyllium plagiosum | reverse complement strand
ACACACACACACAGCAAGGGAGGGACACACACACACACACAGTGAGAGAGGGACACGCACACACAACGAGGGAGGGACACACTCACACACACAGTGAGGGGACACACTCACACACAGAGTCGGAGGGACACACACACACAACTTGGGAGGGACACACACACACACAGCGTGGTAGAGACACGCACACACACCGCGAGGTGGGAGGGACACACACACACAACGGGGGAGGGACACACACACACAGTGAGGGGGACACTCACACACACAGCGAGGGAGGGACAAGCTCACACACAGCGTGGGAGGAACACCCACACACACAAAATTAGGGGGACATGCACACACTGCAAGAGTGAGAGACATGCAGTCACACAGTGAGGGAGGGACACACACAAACACAGTGTGGGTGGGACACACACAAACACAACGAGGGAGGGACACACACAACCACAGCGAGGGAGGGACACACACGCAGAAAGCGAGGGTGCGACATGTGCTCAGAAAGCGAGAGGGGACACACACACACACACAGCGAGAAGACACACACACACACAAAGTGAGGGAGGGAGACACGCAGACATACGCACACACAAACACACACACAGTGAGGGAGGGACACGGACGCAAACACAGTGAGGGAGGGACATGCTGACACACACAGTTCGGGAGGATATGCTCACACACAGCAAGGGGGGCACACACACAGCGAGGGAGGGACAGAGGGAGACACGCAGACATACGCACACACAAACACACACACAGTGAGGGAGGGACACGGACGCAAACACAGTGAGGGAGGAACATGCTCACACACACAGTTAGGGAGGACATGTGGGAGGGACACACACACACAGTGAGGGGGACACTCACACACACAGCGAGGGAGGGACAAGCTCACACACAGCGTGGGAGGAACACCCACACACACACAATGAGGGGGACATGCACACACTGCAAGAGTGAGAGACATGCACTCACACAGTGAGGGAGGGACACACACAAACACAGTGTGGGTGGGACACACAAAAACACAATGAGGCAGGGACACACACAACCACAGCGAGGGAGGGACA
>NW_025123092.1:0-1070 GCF_004010195.1 Chiloscyllium plagiosum | reverse complement strand
ATGGCCTCTCCCCGGTGTGGACCCGCTGGTGCTACAGTAGGTCAGAGGAATTGCTGAAGGCCTTCCCGCACTCTGGGCAGCTGAAGGGCCTCTCCCCTGTATGGACCCGTCTGTGCCTCAGCAGGGTGGAGGAACTGCTGAACCCCTTCCCGCACTCAGGGCAGGAGAATGGCCTGACCCCAGTGTGACTGCGCCGATGAGCCTCCAGGACAGACGGGACATGGAAGCCTTTCCCACAGTCGCCACACTTCCAAGGTTTCTCCACGGGGCGGGATTCCTCGGGTTTCTCCATGGCTGAAGCTTCAACAGCACACAAACACGTGTACAGTCCCTCCCCGCCCGTGAATTCCTCTTTCCAGGCTGGATAACTGTTTTAGGTTCCACACTTAGTGCACTGTAACAGTAGGGTCTCTCATTCAGTCCCACTGATGATGAAAACGTACTGAAACAGGGACCAAAAAACTTTGCTCCTTCTCACAGAATCTTAGTCAAAACTCGTTACAGTCCCAATGGACTGACTGACTGTCAGACATTGACATGAAATTGAGGACAGCAGACGCTGGAGAGTCAGAGTCGAAAAATACAGCAGGTCAGGCAGCATCTGAGCAGCAGGAGAGTCGGCGTTTTGGGCATAAGCCCTTCATCTGTTGATTTTTAAACTTCAGTTTTCAGATCAAATACTCTGTAAAAAGAGATTACAAAAGTCATCATTGTCACTGAGAAGGTCTGTAGCCTTAAAACTTGTCTTTAAACATTTAGACTAAATGTAATGCTGAATTATGGAACACATTTATTGCACTAGAACATAGACAGACAGCAAGGCTCAGAAAAGGGGGGATCTTAAAGAATGCAAAAGATAAGGACACCTGGGCTTACCAAGTGATAACAATTAAGAATGTTTGCCTTATCATCGGTGAATCTGTACGAACAGGACACCAAGTGATAACATTCACAGCCATTCCCTTGTGAAATTAATGACAGTGTTTTATTCTGACCCTGAAACGAAACTTGGTACTATCAAAAACTTTGTAATTAATGGTCAGTTGCTGTCAATTATAATGGATTCTTAT
>NW_025123091.1:0-1070 GCF_004010195.1 Chiloscyllium plagiosum | reverse complement strand
TGTCCTGCGTGGGTCATTGTGTGTCCTGTGTGGATCATTGAGTGTCCTGCGTGGGTCATGAGTGTCCTACGTGGGTCATTGAGTGTCATGCGTGGGTCCTGAGTGTCCTGCGTGGGTTATTGAGTGTCCTGCGTGGGTCATGAGTGTCGTGCGTGTGTCGTTGAGTGTCCTGCGTGGGTCATGACTATCCTGCGTGGATCATTGTGTGTCCTGCGTTGGTCAAGAGTGTCCTGCGTGGCTCATTGAGTGTCCTGCGTGTGTCATTGAGTGTCCTGTGTGGGTCATGAGTGTCCTGTGTGAGTCATTGAGTGTCCTGCGTGTGTCATTGAGTGTCCTGTGTGTGTCATTGAGTGTCCTGCGTGGGTCATTGAGTGTCCTATGTGGGTCATTGAGTGTCCTGCATGGGTCCTGAGTGTCCTGTGTGGGTCATTGAGAGACCTGTGTGGGTCATTGAGAGTCCTGTGTGGCTGCAAAGTGTCCTGTTTGGGTGATTGAGTGTCCTGCGTTGGTCATGAGTGTCCTGCGTGGGTCATTGAGTGTCCTGCGTGGGTCCTGAGTGTCCTGTGTGGGTCATTGAGAGTCCTGTGTGGGTCATTTAGAGTCCTGTGAAGGTCATGAGTGTCCTGCGTGGGTCATTGAGAGTCCTGCGTGGCTCCAGAGTATCCTGTGTGTGTCATTGTATGTCCTGCGTGGGTCCTGAGTGTCCTGTGTGGGTTATTGAGTGTCCTGCGTGGGTCATTGTGTGTCCTGCGTGGGTTCTGAGTGTCATGTGTGGTTTATTAAGGCTCCTGGGTGGGTCATGAGTGTCCTGCATGGGTCATTGAGTGTCCTGCGTTGGTCCTGAGTGTCCCGTGTGGATCATTGAGTGTCCTGCGTGGGTATTTGAGTGTCCTGCGTGGGTTCTTGTGTGTCCTGCGTGGGTCATTGAGTTTCCTGCGTGGGTCCTGAGTGTCCTGTTTTGGTCATTGAGTATCCTGCGTGGGTCCTGCGTGTCCTGCGTGGGTCATTGAGTGTCCTGTGTGGGTCCTGTGTGTCCAGCGTGGGTGATTGAGTGTCCTGCGTGGGTCCTG
>NW_025123090.1:0-1070 GCF_004010195.1 Chiloscyllium plagiosum | reverse complement strand
GTTATACAGTGTATCACCGTTTTCTGTTATAACATATGTCACCGTGTGTCTGTTATACAGTCTGTCACAGTGAGAGTCTGTTATACCGTGTGTCACAGTGAGTCTGTTATACGGTCTGTCACAGTGAGTGTCTGTTATACAGTGTGTCACAGTGAGAGTCTGTTATACAGTCTGTCACAGCGAGAAATCTGTTATACAGTGTGTCACCGTGAGTCTGTTATACAGTGTGTCACCGTGAGTCTGTTATACAGAGCATCACAGTGGGTCTGTTATATAATGTGTCACAGTGAGTCTGTTAGACCGTGTGTCACAGAAGTTTGTTAGACCGTGTGTCACTGTGAGTCTGTTATACCGTGTGTAACCGTGAGTCTGTTGTACCGTGTGTCACTGTGAGAGACTGTTATACAGTGTATCACCGTTTTCTGTTATAACGGATGTCACCGTGTGTCTGTTATACAGTCTGTCACAGTGAGAGTCTGTTATACAGTGTGTCACAGTGAGTCTGTTATACAGTGTGTCACCGTAGGTCTGTTATACAGTGTGTCACCGAGAGCCTGTTATACCCTGTGTCACAGTGAAAGTCTGTTTTACCATCTGTCACTGTGTGTCTGTTATACAGTGTGTCACTGTGAGACTGTTATACAGTCTGTCAGCGTGTGTCTGTTATACCGTCTGTCACAGTGAGAGTCTGTTATACCGTGTGTCAGAGTGGGAGACTGTTATACAGTGTGTCACCGTTTTCTGTTATATCGTATGTCACCGTGTGTCTGTTATACAGTCTGTCACAGTTACCGTGTGTCACAGTGAGTCTGTTATACAGTGTGTAACCGTGGGTCTGTTATACCGTATGTCACATTGAGGCTGTTATACCGTGTGTCACAGTGAGTCTGTTAGACATTGTGTCACCGTGAGTCTGTTATAGTGTATGTCACAGTGAGTCTGTTATACAGTGTGTCACAGTGAGAGTCTGTTATACAGTGTGTCACAGTGAGTCTGTTATACAGTGTGTCACAGTGAGAGTCTGTTATACAGTGTTGCACAGTGAGTCTGTTATACAGTGTGTAACCGTG
>NW_025123089.1:0-1070 GCF_004010195.1 Chiloscyllium plagiosum | reverse complement strand
AGAAAACAGGACCACCCAGAGAAAGCCCACGCACACACTGGGGGAATGTAAACTCCTCACAGACAGCCACCCAAGGCTGGATTCAAACCTGGGTCCCCGGCACTGTGAGGCTACATGTTGCAACCCGAAGTAGGAAAGCAGCAGGTTGGGAGAATACAGCAAGCCAGGCAGCACCAGGATGTGGAGTAGTCGGCGTTTTGGGTATTAACCCTTCTTCAGGACTGAAACGTTAACTTCTCTATGAGAAACAATTTCCGGGAATATTGCTGGGGGTTGTACGGTTTGAGCTGCAGAGAAAGGCTGAATAGGCTGGGGCTGTTTTCACTGGAGCATCAGAGGCAGAGGAGTGACCTAATAGAGGTTACAAAATCATGAGGGTCATGGACAGGGTAAGAAACAATGTCCTTTACCTGGGGTGGGGTAGTCCAGAGCTAGAGGGCATAGGTTTAGGGGAACAGGCCAAATATATTAAAGGGACAACGTCTTCATGCAGAGTGTGGGAAATATATGAAATGAGCTGCCAGAGTTTATGGGTCAGGTGCTGTCAAATGGGACTAGATTAATTTAGGATATCAGGTCAGCATGGACAAATTGGAACGAAGCGTATGTTTCCATGCTGTAAGCGTCTCTCACTACTGGTCCTGATGTAAGTTTAAAATAGAGTCCAAGTAACTTTGAATAGTTCAATCTTGTTGAGCTCACCTCCTGAAATGTTTCAAATGAATCCCTCCGAGCGATACTGTTTAAACATGCTGAGTTGGACAAAGTATCCCATCAAGTTCAACACAAACCCAGAGTAGAAGAAATCAGAAGTCAGAACACCAAGGGGACCAAAACTGGTCACAATATTCCAGGTACAACCTCATCAACATCCTGTATAACTACAACATAACTTGCCAACATCTATACTCAGTTCCCGAATTGATGAAGGCCAGTGTGCTGAAACCTTTCTTGACTGCCTTGTGTACCGATGTTGTCAGAGATATAGGATCGACTTTAAACTGATTCACAATCCAGCTGCTGGGCGCACTGAAGCTGAGTAGTGCTGTGTGAGGGTGCTCGGCGCATAA
>NW_025123088.1:0-1070 GCF_004010195.1 Chiloscyllium plagiosum | reverse complement strand
AGTGGGATACCACAGGGATCGGTGGGTTACCGCTGGGATCAGTGGTTCACCGCAGGGATCGGTGGGTTACCACCGGGATCAGTGGGATACCGCAGGGATCAGTGCGTTACCGCGGGGATCAGTGGGATACCGCGGGGATGAGTGGGTTACCGCGGGGATCAATGGGATACTGCGGGGATCAGTGGGGCACCGCGGGGATCAGTGGGTTACCGCAGGGATCAGTGGGATACCGCGGGGATCAATGCGATACTGCAGGGATCAGTGGGTTACCGCGGGGATCAGTGGGTTACCGCAGGGATCATTGGGTTACTGCAGGGATCAGTGGGTTACCGCTGAGTCAGTGGGGTTCCGCAGGGATCAGTGGCAAACCGCGGGAATCAGTGGGTTACTGTGCGGATCAGTGGGATACAGCGGGGATCAGTGGGATACCGCAGGGATCAGTGGGTTACCGCGGGGTCAGTGGGGTTCAGCAGGGATCAGTGGCAAACCGCGGGGATCAGTGGGTTACCGCGGGGATCAGTGGGATACCGCGGGGATCAGTGGGTTACCGCGGGGATCAGTGGGATACCGCGGGGATCAGTGGGATACTGCGGGGATCAGTGGGTTACCGCGGGGATCAGTGGGTTACCGCAGGGATCAGTGGGTTACCAGCGGGATCAGTGGGATACCGCAGGGATCAGTGGGGCACCGCGGAGATCAGTGGGATACTGCGGGGATGAGTGGGTTACCGCAGGGATCAGTGGGTTACCGCAGGTGGGATACCGCAGGGATCGGTGGGGCACCGCGGAGATCAGTGGTTCACCGCAGGGATCGGTGGGTTACCACTGGAATCAGTGGGATACCGCAGGGATCAGTGGGTTACCGCGGGGATCAGTGGGATACTGCGGGGAGGAGTGGGTTACCGCAGGGATCAGTGGGTTACCGCAGGGATCAGTGGGCTAGCGCAGTGATCAGTGGGATACCGCGGGGATCTGTGGGATACCGCGTGGATCAGTGGGATACCGCGGGGTTCAGTTGCAAACCGCGGGGATCAGTGTGTTACCACAGGGATCAGTGGGATACCGCGGGGA
>NW_025123087.1:0-1070 GCF_004010195.1 Chiloscyllium plagiosum | reverse complement strand
GGAGACTGGGATTTCAGGGGAAACACGGGGAGAGTGGGATCTCAGGGGAAACACAGGGAGACCGGGATTTCAGGGGAAACACAGGGAGACTGGGATTTCAGGGGATCCACAGGCAGACTGGGATCTCAGGGGAAACACAGGGAGACTGGGATCTCAGGGAAACACAGGGAGTCTGGGATTTCAGGGAATACAGAGGGAGACTGGGATTTCAAGAGAAACACAGGGAGACTGGGATTTCAGGGAAACACAGGGAGTCTGGGATTTCAGGGAATACAGAGGGAGACTGGGATCTCAGGAGAAACAGAGGGAGACCGGGATTTCAGGGTAAACACTGGGAGACTGGGATCTCAGGGGATCCACAGGCAGACTGGGATCTCAGGGGAAACACAGGGAGACTGGGATCTCAGGGAAACACAGGGAGTCTGGGATTTCAGGGAATACAGAGGGAGACTGGGATCTCAGGGGAAACACTGGGAGACTGGGATTTCAGGGTAAACACAGGGAGACCGAGATTTTAGGGAAAACACAGGGAGACTGGGATTTTAGGGAATACAGAGGGAGACTGGGATTTCAGGGGAAACGGGGGAGACCGGGAATTCTGGGGAAACACAGGGAGACTGTGATTTCAGGGGAAACACAGGGAGACTGGGATTTCAGGGAATACAGAGGGAGATCAGGATTTCAGGGGAAACGCAGGGAGACCGGGATTTCAGAAACACAGGGAGACTGGGATTTCAGGGGGAAACACAGGGAGACCGGGATTTCAGGGGAAACACAGGGAGACTGGGATTTCAGGGAATACAGAGGGAGAATGGGATTTCAGGGGAAACACAGGGAGACTGGGATTTCTGGGGAAACAGGGGGAGACCGGGATTTCAGGGGAAACATAGGGAGACTGGGATTTCAGAGTAAACACAGGGAGACTGGGATCTCAGGGGAAACACAGGAAGACCGGGATTTCAGGGGAAACACAGGGAGACTGGGATTTCAGGCAAAACATAGGGAGACTGGGATTTCAGGGAATACAGAGGGAGACTGGGATTTCAGGGAATAGAGAGGGAGACCGGGAT
>NW_025123086.1:0-1070 GCF_004010195.1 Chiloscyllium plagiosum | reverse complement strand
GTGAACCCTTTCCCGCACACGGAGCAGTAAAACATCCTCTCACCAGTCTGTATATGCTGGTGGGCCAGCAGGACACAGGAGCAAGTAAAGCCCTTCGCCCGCTCGGGGCAGGAGAACGGCCTCTTTCCAGTGTGATTGCACAGATGAGCCGCCACCACAGATGGGACACGGAACCCCTTCCCGCAGTTGCCACACTTCCATGGTTTCTCAACGGGGAGTGTTGCCTCGGGTTTCTCCATGGCCGAAGCTTCAGCTGCGCACACACACACACACACACGTGTACAACCCCGCCGTGAATTCTTCTTTCCAGGCAGTAATGGTTTCTCAACGGGGAGTGTTGCCTCGGGTTTCTCCATGGCCGAAGCTTCAGCTGCGCACACACACACACACACGTGTACAACCCCGCCGTGAATTCTTCTTTCCAGGCAGTAGAGTCGTTTCAGGCTCCACACTTAGTGCGCTGCAACAGTCGGGTCTTTCAACCAGTCCCCCCGTACTCAAACAGGAAGCAAAAAGAAAGCTTTGCTCCTTCTCACAGAATCATAGTTGAAAATTGTTGCGGTCCTGATGGATTGAGTGACTGTCAGACATTGACGTGAAAGTGAGGAATGGAGACGCTGGAGATTCAGAGTCAAAAAATGCGTCGCTGGAAAAGCGCAGCACAGCAAGCAGCATCAGATAAGCAGGAAAATCAACATTTTGGACTTGAGCCCTTTATCTGTTGACTTTGAAACTTCTGTCTTCAGATAGTCTGTAAGAAAAGATTACAAAAATCATCACTGCCAGTCCGGTTAAGAATGAGACATCAAGGCATTGACACTTACACCAGAGAGAAAGTGTACATATAGATGTGGCAAATGTTAGTGGCAAGCCAGACTGATAAAGATATGTAGCACAGAAACAGACCCTTTGGTCTAATTCATTCGTGCCAACTAGATAACCTGACCTAATCTCGGCTGATTTGCCAGCATCTGGCCCATATCATCTAAATCCTTCCTAATCGTATACCCATCCAGATGCCTTTTAATGTTATAATTGTACCAGCACACACCACTTCCTCTGACAGCTCT
>NW_025123085.1:0-1070 GCF_004010195.1 Chiloscyllium plagiosum | reverse complement strand
GTCCAGCACCGTCCTGTGTGATGTAACCAGTATCCTTACTCTGTCCAGCACAGTCCTTTGTGATGTAACCAGTATACCTTACTCTGTCCAGTACCGTCCTGTGTGACGTTACCAATATACCTTACTCTGTCCAGCACTGCCCTGTGCGATGTAACCAGTATACCTTACTCTGTCCAGTACTGTCCTGTGTGATGTAACCAGTATACCTTTCTCTGTCCAGCACAGTCCTTTCTGATGTAACCAGTATACCTTACTCTGCCCAGCACCGTCCTGTGTGATGTAACCAGTATACCTTACTCTGTCCAGTACTGTCCTGTGTGATGTAACCAGTATACCTTACTCTGTACAGCACAGTCCTTTCTGATGTAACCAGTATACCTTACTCTGCCCAGCACCGTCCTGTGTGATGTAACCAGTATACCTTACTCTGTCCAGCACATTCCTGTGTGATGTAACCAGTATACCTTACCCTGTCCAGCACTGTCCTGTGTGATGTAACCAGTGTAACTTACTCTGTCCAGCACTGTCCTGTGTGATATAACCAGTATACCTTACTCTGTCCAGCACTGTCCTGTGTGATGTAACCAGCATACCTTACTCTGTCCAGCACTGTCCTGCGTGCTGTAACCAGTATACCTTACTCCGTACAGCACTGTCCTATGTCATGTAACCAGCATACCTTACTCTGTCCAGCACCGTCCTGTGTGATGTAACCAGTATACCTTACTCTGTCCAGCACCGTCCTGTGGGAAGTAATCAGTATACCTTACTCTGTCCAGCACCGTCCTGTGTGATGTAACCAGTATACCTTACTCTGTCCAGCACTGTCCTGTGCGATGTAAACAGTATACCTTACTCTGTCCAGCACAATCCTGTGTGATGTAACCAGTATACGTTACTCTGTCCAGCACCGTCCTGTGTGATGTAACCAGTGTCCCTTACTCTGTCCAGCACTGTCCTGTGTGATGTAACCAGTATACCTTACTCTGTCCAGTACCGTCCAGTGTGATGTAATCAGTATACCTTACTCTGTTGACCACCGTCCTGTGCCATGTAAACAGTATACCTTA
>NW_025123084.1:0-1070 GCF_004010195.1 Chiloscyllium plagiosum | reverse complement strand
TGATCTTCCAACGATGCTCTGTATTCCCCCAGACAGCTGAGACAGCTCTAACCTGGGTGAGAACTTTACAGCAGGCTGGTAAAGTGTTGCTGCTGCTGTACAGAGAGACCACATTCTAGAGTAGAGTGTACAGATTTAGTTTCTTCTATGAAGAAAGGATGTTGTTATATTGGAAGCAGCTCAGAGATGGTTCCTTCAACTGATTCCTGCAATGAAGGTGCTTACATATGACGAAAGGATGATCAGGTTGACCCAGTAGCCATTGGAGTTTACAAAAATTAAAGATGATCTTATTTGAACATAGCTGACAGAAGGAATTAACAACTGAAGCGAATTACACAGATAGTGGAGGAATCCATTCTGTTCTCCAGCCTGTTACACAGGAACAACAGAAGGATATTCAGGCCTTCTAACATGATACACCAAAACAGAACGAGGCTATTCAACCACTATACATTTACAGAAGAAGGCCAAGCAGCCACTCGAGCCTAAAACAGTAGGCAATGCTGCACCAGTAGCCTGTTAAATAGCAACAGGATCAGTCGATTCAGCCTCTTCAAGTCTGTAACAGAAACTGGAAGAGGTCACACAGTGACTGGAGATTGTTACACTGGGATAACAGGAGGCCATTCGGACCCACCGAGCCTATTGCAAGGGATTTTGATAGGATAAAAACTATCTGAGACTTCTTTCATGAGAAAGAAGAGGTAATTTAGACACGTGTCTGTTGTATGGGAACAAGCGAAGACCAATCAATCCCTCGGTCCCATTTCCGGGATACATGCGGAGACTGTTCAGTGTATCCACCTGTTATGGAGAAGTATGAGAAAACCCATCAGCCCCTCAAAATGTTATACAGCAACAGAAAGATTCCATAATCTCCCAATCCTCTAAACCATCAACAGGAGCAGGTCATTCTGGTCTTGAAGATGGCAACATGGGAACACCAGAAAGACGTCAGCCCATCGATATTGTACACCTGCAGAATGATGAGTCCATTCAGCCACACATGGCTCTTACTCAGCAATTGGAGCAGTTCTCTTAAATCCTTGTGCCCATGAAACAGGAAT
>NW_025123083.1:0-1070 GCF_004010195.1 Chiloscyllium plagiosum | reverse complement strand
GGATTGGCATTTCGAGTCCAATGACGATCCATCAGAACTGCACAGAACTGGGAAATAGTGTGATTGGTGTTGGTGACAGGGACGTCTGTTGTGAAGGGGAGAAGGAGGGAGTTGAACAGATAGAGAAATAGAGAGATAGAGGGAAAGAAACAAAGAGAGGGATTGTTGATGACCAGCTGGAATGGAAATAAAAATCAAGATTAATATTATTTATTTTTCTCCTGTTGCCATATTAACGAAAATACTGTCCATGTAAGGTATACATTAAAGTCACAGTTTGAAGTGAGTTATGTCCCTTTGTCTCCCTTTCCTAAGAGTATTTTTTTTTAAAAATCATTAATGGGACGTTGGACAGCATGTAATTCCCTTTCCTCGTTGTCCTTGAGAAGCTGTTGGTGTGCTGCCTTCCTGACCACGGCAGTCTGTGGGCTGTAAGCATTCAATGCTTAGTTCAGTCTGGTTTAATTTCTTTGAGACTTTATAGTGAGTGATATAACTGAGTGGTTGGGCTTGGACATTTAAACGGCAGCCGAGAGTTAACAACATTGCTCTGGGTCTAGAGTCACATGTAAGCCCGATCAGGTGAAGATGATAGATCTCATTCCTTGATGGGCATCAGTGTGCCAGGGAGGTTTTTCTGACAATCGTTTCATTGTTTCTTAATTCATGATATTTTATTGAACGCAACTTCCAATGTTTGTGTGGTGGGATTTGAATTTGTGCTCTGGGTCATTAGCTGGGTCGCTGCATTAATAATCCGGAGATAATACAGCTAGGCCTTCGCCTCCTCAGCATCGCCAAACATCTCCAATGGCAATAGTGATGATGCTGTTGGTGTGGCTATGCTGGTAGTATAGCGTTTCGCAAGGCAAGAAATGATTTGGAAAAACATACCATCCTTCTCATTTTGTATTTAAGAGCACGTGAGATGATGGGAAGTGCTCTTGGTGTAAAGGAGCTGAATGCCCTTGGCCATGAGTCACTGACAGAATTCAAACAGAGCAGCCAGTAATCAGCACAGTATATTGTCTACTATCCTTCATTGAAAAATGATTCAAATATAGGCATGA
>NW_025123082.1:0-1070 GCF_004010195.1 Chiloscyllium plagiosum | reverse complement strand
CAGTGCTAACCACTGTGCCACCGTGCCGCCCAATGGGGCTTTGAACAGATGGATAGAGGTTACAGAGATAGGAAGGTTTACAGGGGCTCTAGGATGTTAGAGTTAAACAGAGTTAAATCAAGAATGACAGTGG
This sequence comes from Chiloscyllium plagiosum, assembly GCF_004010195.1. NCBI lineage: Eukaryota > Metazoa > Chordata > Chondrichthyes > Orectolobiformes > Hemiscylliidae > Chiloscyllium > Chiloscyllium plagiosum. The sequence continues at coordinate 937 of NW_025123082.1, read as the reverse complement.
GACAAAGGGGATTGGGATTGGAGGAATTTACAGAGATAGAGGGAGCTGGCATGAGGATCAGTGGTCTGCACAACATCGTGGGCTGAAGGGCCTGTTCTGTGCTGTATACTTTCCTCCAACCAGCTTAAAACTATGACCCCTCGTGTTAGTCATTTCTGCCCTGGGAAATAGTCTCTGGCTATCGACTCTATCTATGCCTCTCATTATCTTGTATACCTCAGTTTGGTCCTCTCTTCTCCTCCTTTTCTCCAATGAAAAAAGTCCAGGCTCAGTCAACTTCTCCTCATAAGATAAGCCCTCCAGTCCAGGCAGCATCCTGGTAAACCTCCTCTGAACCCTCTCCAAAGCATCCACATCTTTCTTATAATGGAGCGACCAGAACTGGATGCAGTATTCCAAGTGCAGTCTAACCTAAGTTTTATAGAGCTGCAACGAGATCTCACGACTCTTAAACTCAACCCCCCTGTTAATGAAAGCCAAAACACCATATGCTTTCTTAACAACCCTGTCCACTTGGGGTGGCCATTTTAAGGGATGTATGTAGCTGCACCCCAAGATCCCTCTGTTCCTCCACACTACCAAGAATCCTATCCTTAATCCTGTACTGAGCTTTCAAATCCGACCTTCCAAAACGCATCACCTCGCATTTATCCAGGTTGAACGCCATCTGCCACCTCTCAGCCCATCTCTGCATCCTGTCAATGTCCCGCTGCAGCCTACAACAGCCCTCTATACTTTCAACGATACCTCCAACCTTTGTGTCATCTGCAAACTTGCTGACCTATCCTTCAATCCCCTCATCCAAGTCATTAATAAAAATTACAAACAATAGTGGCTCAAGGACAGAGCCCTGTGGAACACCACTCACCACAGACTTCCAGGCAGAATATTTTCCTTCTACTATCACTCGCTGTTTTCTGTTGGCCAGCCAATTCTG
>NW_025123081.1:0-1070 GCF_004010195.1 Chiloscyllium plagiosum | reverse complement strand
ATGTTCTATGTTCTATGTTCTATGTTCTATGTCTATGTTCTATGTTCTAAGAAGATTCCCAGCTAAAGAGTGCGGTCTGTTGGAAACCAAAGGGACGATCTGCGCATGCAGCCAGAGGAAGGAGCTGAGATCTTCAATGTATGCTTCCCATCTGTATTCACACAAGAGAAAGACATTGTAGCCGGGGATTTCAATCGGGATGGTGAGGCTCGAGAACATGTTAAGATCTGTAAGGAGGTATTAAATGCTTTCACAGGCATAAAGGAGGAGAAATCCCCAGTGCCCAATGAAATGTATTGCAGGCTGCAGTGGGAGGTAAGGGAGGAGATTGCTGGGGCCCTTTTGGATCTCTTTAATACTTTGCTGGCCGCAGGGATATTGGGTAAAAATTGGGAACAATTCTGAGGGACAAGATGTATCAATATTGAAAAGGAAGGAATAGATTCAGGACAGATTTTGTAAAGGAAAATCCTGTCTGATGAATTCAATTGAGTTTTTTTGAAAAGTTATCTAAAACTATTTATGAGAGCAGTGCAGATGATGTGGTTATCATGGCGTTCGGTAAGGCCTTTGACAAGGTCTCAGTCAATATGTAAATGGCCCAACTGGAGAAAGGAGCAAAACCTGACCTCCCCTTGGGAAACAAGGTAGGGAATAGGACTGAGGTGTTAGTGAGGGAGCATTTTGGCAAAGTGACCACAATTCTATTAGTTTGAAAATAGCTTTGCTGAAAGACAGGCCTGGTCCAAAAGTTAAAGTTATAAAATGTGGCAAGACAAATCTTGATAGTATTAGACATGAACTTTTTTAAAAGTTGATTAGAGAGTCTATTTTCAGGTAAAGCGAATTCTCACAATTGAGAATATTTTAAATGTGAGATAAAAGGACCATTCAGCACCAGCATGTTCCTGTTAGTGTGCAGCTCAATGCTGACAGCTTTCGGAAACACTGGCTGTCAACTGAGACTCTGGTCAAGGAAAAGGGGGCACATGTCAGGTATAGCCAGCTGGATCAAGGGAATCCCTGAGGAGCATAGAGGCTGTAGGAATACTCTTTGGATGGAAATCAAG
>NW_025123080.1:0-1070 GCF_004010195.1 Chiloscyllium plagiosum | reverse complement strand
CAATCCCAGCCCGAACTCTATTCCCTGTGGCCTCGAGGGACTACCATTTCTGTTTAATCTCTCCTGCCTTCCCCTGTGTGACAGACTGTCTTTTTGTCCTTATCCCACCCTCACGTTGCTCACAACCTGTTAAATTTCTGATGGTTCCCAGACCTCTGTGACTTCACTGTGTTCCCTGGGTCAATGGCACGAGTTTTGAATTCTCTTCCTCCAGAGATAATTGGAAATCGTTCTGGTTGCAGTTTGCCCCAGAATTTCTTTTTAAAAACAGAGCATTTGTATCAGAGTCAAATATTCGTGAGACATCATCCACAATTCCGAGCATTTGGATGTAATCTGTGACCCTCCCACAGATGTGCAGGTTTGCTCTATTGGTCTAACTAGTTGTGATTGTCGTCACGTTTTCCTCATGCCAGATTCATTCAGCTCTGGTACACATGCTGCCTTTGTGTTTCTGTGGGTTCTCAGTCAATCCTTTCCTTCTGTTTTACATCAATTTCACAATGTATGTGAGGGTTAGAATGAATTTTTAAATACAAATACTCCAATCGAAACCCGCACAGGTCAGGAACTGTTTCTGCTGCTGGCATCACTCACAAGGAACAGTAAAATAAAGGTTCAATCACAAATCTTATAGGAACACAGAGGTTATAATCACCAGGAAAGGCTAAACAGCTTAAAACTCTTTTCACAAGACGAGGCTGAGAGACAACCTGGTACAAGTAGGAAGCTTTGTGCCTGTGTTTTCAGAGATTTGTGGTTGAAATCATTGGGATGGAAGCATGTTTTATTGCCCCAGGTCATCAAAGGTGCTGTCTATATGTGCATCTTTCTTTCTATCTTTCTGTCTGAGTTAACAGAACAGTGCCTGAGTGTTTTCCCAAATCCCTGATTGAATCTGTCTCCCCCCACAATCTCAGGTGCCTCACCACTCACTGGGTCACAAGAGAAACTCTGCGGTTACAATGAGTACGGTCTTTGCTGTCACTCTCCTCGTGCTTCCGCCTAATCCCCACCTCCCTTCATTAAATTCCAGTTGCCTCTAGCCCACTCACATGAGCATGTTGAAG
>NW_025123079.1:0-1070 GCF_004010195.1 Chiloscyllium plagiosum | reverse complement strand
TCTCTCTCTGGGAGATCCCTGCTCTCTCTCACTCTGTGGGAGATCCCTGCTCTCTCTCTCTCTTTGAGAGATCCCTGCTCTCTCTCTCTCTCTGGGAGATCCCTGCTCTCTCTCTCTCACTCTGGCAGATCCCTGCTCTCTCTCTCTGAGAGATCCCTGCTCCCTCTCTCTCTGGGAGATCCTTGCTCTCTCTCTCTCTGGGAGATCCCTGCGCCCTCTCTCTCTGGGAGATCCCTGCTCACTCGCTCTCTGGGAGATCCCTGCTCTCTCTTTCTCTCTCTGGGAGATCCCTGCTCTCTCTCTCTCTCTCTGGGATATCCCTGCTCTCTCTCTCTGGGAGATCCCTGCTCTCTCTCTCTCTCTCGGAGATCCCTGCTCTCTCTCTGGCAGATCCCTGCTCTCTCTCATGGAGATCCCTGCTCTCTCTCTGGGAGATCCCTGCTCTCTCTCTGGGAGATCCCTGCTCTCTCTCTCTCTCTGGGAGATCCCTGCTCTCTCTCTCTCTGGGCGATCCCTGCTCTCTCTCTCTCTGTGAGATCCCTGCCCTCTCTCTCTGGGAGATCCCTGCTCTCTCTCACTCTGGGAGATCCCTGCTCTCTCAGGGAGTTCCCTGCTCTTGCTCTCTCTCTCTCTCTGGGAGATCCCTGCTCTCTCTCTGGGAGATCCCTGCTCTCTCTCACTCTGGGAGATCCCTGCTCTCTCTCTCTCTGGGAGATCCCAGCTCTCTCTCTCCCTCTCTGGGAGATCCCTGCTCTCTCTCTGGGAGATCCCTGCTCTCTCTCACTCTGGGAGATCCCTGCTCTCTCTCGCTGGGAGATCCCGGCTCACTCTCACTCTGGGAGATCCCTGCTCTCTCTCAGGGAGATCCCTGCTCTCTCTCACTCAGGGAGGTCCCTGCTCTCTCTCTCTGGGAGATGCCTGCTCTCTCTCTCTCTCTCTGGGAGATCCCTGCTCTCTCTGTCTCTGGCAGATCCCTGCTCTCTCTCTCTCTCTGGGAGATCCCTGCACTCTCTCTCTCTCTGGAAGATCCGTGCTCTCTCTCTCTCTCTCTGGGAGATCGCTGTTCTCTC
>NW_025123078.1:0-1069 GCF_004010195.1 Chiloscyllium plagiosum | reverse complement strand
TCTGAACCCAGACCGGTCCATGGTTAATCCGGGCTAATAATTGAACCCAGGCCGGTCCATGGTTAATCCGGGTTAATATCTGAACCCAGGCCGGTCCATGGTTAAACCGGGTTAATATCTGAACCCAGACAGGTCCATGGTTAATCCGGGTTAATATCTGAACTCAGACCGGTCCATGGTTAACCGGGTTAATATCTGAACCTGGACCGGTCCATGGTTAATCCGGATTAATATCCGGACCCAGGCCGGTCCATACTTAATCCGGGTTAATAATTGAACCCAGGCCGGTCCATGGTTAATCCAGATTAATATCCTAACCCAGACCGGTCCATGGTTAATCCGGGTTAATAATTGAACCCAGGCCGGTCCATGGTTAATCCGGATTAATATCCGAACCCAGACCGGTCCATGATTAATCCGGGTTAATAATTGAACCCAGGCCGCTCGATGGTTAATCCGGATTAATATCCGAACCCAGACCGGTCCATGGTTAATCCGGGTTAATAATTGAACCCAGATCGGTCCATGGTTAATCCGGGTTAATAATTGAACCCAGACCGGTCTATGGCTAATCCGGGTTAATATCTGAACCCAGACCGGTCCATGATTAATCCGGGTTAATATCTGAACTCAGACCGGTCCATGATTAATCCGGGTTAATATCTGAACCCAGACCGGTCTATGGTTAATCCAGGTTAATATCTGAACCCAGACCGGTCCATGATTAATCCGAGTTAATATCTGAACTCAGACCGGTCCATGATTAATCCGGGTTAATATCTGAACCCAGACCGGTCCATGGTTAATCCGGGTTAATATCTGAACCCAGACCGGTCCATGATTAATCCGGGTTAATATCTGAACTCAGACCGGTCCATGGTTAATCCGGGTTAATGTCTGAACCCAGACCGGTCCATGATTAATCCGGGTTAATATCTGAACCCAGACCGGTCCATGGTTAATCCGGGTTAATGTCTGAACCCAGGCCGGTCTATGGTTAATCCGGGTTAATATCTGAACCCAGACCAGTCCATGATTAATCCGGGTTAATATCTGAACCCAGGCCGGT
>NW_025123077.1:0-1069 GCF_004010195.1 Chiloscyllium plagiosum | reverse complement strand
GAGTACATTTGTGTCTTACCCACCAGCTCAACAACTTTATCGTTGGCTCAGATAAATGATATTTGCAGGAAGCTCCCAATCAAACTTGCTGATTCCCAGCACTTGATGGAACTGACCATACCGATGAGTGCGAGCTTTAGAGTGTAACCACACTTGCCTCTCCTCACACTGCTTGCCGGTGGAGGGAAATAGCTGAATACTCTACTGATGGAGACAACTTAGTCCAAGCAGAACGGATAAGCAGTACTGTTCTGTGAACAAGGAGACAAAATGACAAGGCGATATTCTTAAAACACTTTGACGCTTAGAAATCTGAGAACAAATTGAGGTGTAGTTGGACCTGACCGAATCTCAGCTGGTTTGATGTTGGCAATGTCAGAGTGTCTAGGGTATGATCTTCGCTTAGCAGCTTGTGTTAATACTGGCATGGGAGAATGTCTTACTTCAAGTCGCCATCGAGCCTTGGTTGTTTGATTTCACTTTTGCCTGGTCGTCCTATCAACTGTTTGATAAAAAAAGGATGCAAATCATCAAGTTGCACCCTTGAAATACCTTTGAGTTTTGGGGTCAGAAGTGTCATTGTAGTGGGCATAGCACAGTACCACATGTGGCGAAAGTCAAACAAGCGTTAGAGAATGTTCATCCACAGAATCTCACTCTGAGTAAATCCACCATCTGGATATTCGCACAGTTCTGGGTGTGAAACTTTAGGAAGTGGGGACGTGAAATGATTGAAAACAGCGCTGCACAGGTTGGTGAGAATATGAGGAATGTCAACAATAAAGGTCATTTGGAAAGTTGGGACAGTTCTCCTTGGACAGCAGAAGGCCAAAAGCTGGCCTTGATAAAACTTTCCAAGACATGAGTGGGTTAGACAGAGGGAATAAGGAAGGGGGAATGCTCCCTACGCCTGAAAGGATAGAGAACGATTCAGCAGTTTTAAAGACATTAGTAAAAGAAGAAAAATGTACATGAGGAGAAATGTTTTCACAGAGGGAATGGTTAGGGTCTGACATTGACAAAGACGCAGTTTCAAACAAGTTGTTGAAAAATTAATTCAATGTTTATG
>NW_025123076.1:0-1069 GCF_004010195.1 Chiloscyllium plagiosum | reverse complement strand
CGCTCTCAATTTCTCTTAAATTTATCAGCTAAGTTATCCCATGCTTCCTTTTTGCCCTTCTGATTTCCCTGGTAAGTGTTCGACTACACCCCGTAAGCTAAAGGGATTTATGATCCCAGCTGCCTATTCCTGATATACAGCTTATTGCTTTCCCATGACTGGACCATCAATGTACCCTATCACGTCTTGTTCCCTACTCTTCACACTGACAGGAACATGCTGTCTCTGAGCTCTCACTATCTCGCTTTTGAAAGACTCCACTTGCCAGATGTACTTTCATCTAAGAAAAGCTTCCCTCGAATTATTGTTTGAAAGTTCTTTCCCAATACCATCACAATTGGCCATATCACAATTTACAACATTAACTTGTGAAACAGTCCTATCCTTTTCCAGAACTATTTTGAAACTAATAGAATTCTGGCCACTGGTCCGAAAGTGCTCGCACTTTAACAGCACAATCACTTGCCCTTCCCTAATTTCCAAGAGGAAATAAAGGTGAGGCCAGAATGAGGGGTGGAACAGGAATAATTCCGGATAATTTCGTGTTTATGGTTGTGTGTGTGTGTGTGTGTGTGTGTGTGTGTGTGTGTGTGTGTGTCAATGCATCTGTTCGTGGACGTCCGCATGTGCATGTTTGTGAATCCATTGAAATGGGAATCAAAATGTCCCTTCTCTCTCTCTGTCAATCCTCTTGTCTTTCAATTGATGTATTACCATCCTGTGCTGGCCGCCGCAGGCCATTTCAGAAGCAGCAGCTTTGTTGGGAAAAGGCACCAAAGACAGTGACTCTCTCAGCTTTGAATTAAATTGGATACATTTTCACGTGCACACTAACGAAAGCAGTGAAATTTTAGTAATGGCTTCGCTTATAACACCACTTCAGGTGCAAGAAATCTCGGTACACATTCTTCAGTATTTGGTGCAGAAGAATATTAAGGTAAAAAGAACGGATTCGAATTACTGACCCTTACACCCGAGTGTGTGCCAGCAACGAGTTTCTGACCGCACCGGGGCTCGTGTCCAGAACACACCAGACCCAGTTTCCAAACTGCATCAGGGCCAGTGACCA
>NW_025123075.1:0-1069 GCF_004010195.1 Chiloscyllium plagiosum | reverse complement strand
GTATTTGCATTCCTCACTTTCTCTATCTTTTTCTAGTAACTGCATTCCTCACTCCCTCCATCTCTTTCCCAGTAACTGCATTCCTCACTGCCTCCATCTCTTTCCCTGTAACTGTATTCCTCACTTTCTCCATCACATTAACCGGTACCTGCATTCCTCACTTTCTCTATCACGTTCCCAGTATCTGCATTCCTCACATTCTCCATCACATATCCAATATCTGCATTCCTCACGTGCTCCATCACGTTCCCAGTATCTGCATTCCTCACTTTCTCCATCCCTTTAACAGTATCTGCATTCCTCATTTTCTTCATCACGTTCCCCAGTATATGCATTCCTCATTTTCTCGTGCACATATCCCAGTACCTGCTTTCCTCACTTTCTCCATCACATTCTCTGGTATCTGCTTTCCTCACTTTCTCCATCACCTTCCCAGTATGTGCATTCCTCTCTGTCTCCATCAAATTCCCCGGTATATGCGGTCCTCACTTTCTCCATCACATTCCCCAGTCTCTGCATTCCTCACTTTAACCATCACGTTCCCCAATATCTGCATTCCTCACTTTCTCCATCACGTTCCCGAGTATAATGCATTCTTCTCTTTCTCCATCCCTTTCCCAGTTCTGCATTCCTCACTTCCTCCATCACTTTCCCAGTATCTGCATTCCTCACTTTCTCCATCACATACCCCTGTATCTGCATTCCTCATCTTCTCCATCACATTCCCCAATATCAGCATTCCTGAGTTTCTCCATCACTATTCCCAGTTTCTGCATTCCTCACTTTCTCTATCACATTCCCAGTATCTGCATTCCTCACTTTGTCCATCCCTTCCCCAGTATCTGCATTCTTCACTTTCTCCATCACGTTCCCCAGTATCTGCATTCCTCACATTCTCCATCACATTCCCCAGTATTGCATTCCTCACTTTCTCTATCACGTTCCCAGTATCTGCATTCCTCACTTTCTCCATCCCTTTCACAGTATCTGCATTCCTCATTTTCTCCATCACGTATCCCAGTATCTACATTCCTCGCTTTTCCCATCACGTTCCATATAATCCTGATTC
>NW_025123074.1:0-1069 GCF_004010195.1 Chiloscyllium plagiosum | reverse complement strand
ATACCGTCAATCTAAAACAGTTAACTATTCCCACCAGCTCATGACCCCCACGGAGAACATAGGTCTGCCTTTTCGGAGATGGAAGATGTCTCCAGAAAACATCTCGCTTCCCTCCTCACTGCCAGCAAACCACATTAAAGTAGCACATGTTCCAGAGACAATGGAGCCACGATGAACTTCATGATCTGCTCCTGTGATTTGTCATGTTGGAGCATCAGTGACATCCTCCTTTTCCTGTATAAGTCTTTGCGAGGGAAAATGACCGCCTCCTGGTCCCGTCTAACAGTTTCGAGAGACTGTCTGGGCTCGACCTGTTCCTGTTTAACAGTTTTATGTGCTGACCCGACCCCTCTTCTTCCTATGAAATAGGCAGGAGTATTGAATGTACTGCGACTCTTCCCGTTTAGTAGTGTCGATGGGCTGAAAGCTAGCTCATATTCGTGTGTAACCAGCTTGAGATGCTGAATGAGCTCCTTTTTAACTCTGGAAATGTGCAGTGTCTGGCCGTGCTGTTACGTGAATGTTACCGACACCTTAACAGCACAAACTGGAATGCTGTCCGGGTCTTGCTGCACATGGACACAGACTGCTTCAGGAGATGAAGGGGGGAAATGTTCTGAACATTGTGTGATCTTCAGTGATCATCCCCATTTCTCACGTCGTGATGGGGAAGGAAATTGATGACGCAGCTGAAGATGATTGTGTCGAGGAAGCTACCCTGAGGATCTCCTGTAGGGATGTCCCGGGATTGAAAGGATTGATGTCCACCAACCATGAACATCTTCCTCCGACCCCCAATGGAGAGATTGTGACTGATTCCTATTATATTTAATTTAGTCAACGTTTCTTGATACCATCTTGAGTCAACTCCGGTCTTGCTATCAGGGTCTGTCACTCTTACATGAGCTGCTATGTTCACCTCTTTTGAACATACAAATCGGTTATTGTATATGTTTGGCGAGTGTAACCTTCTCACAGAGGATAGTAAATGTCAGGAATTATCTGGTCCAGAGAGTTCAGGACTCTAGATCACTGCAAGTATTTACAGAAGAGGTAGGTGGGCTTTTGA
>NW_025123073.1:0-1069 GCF_004010195.1 Chiloscyllium plagiosum | reverse complement strand
AAATGTATTAGATAAAGATTGTTGCTCAAAGATATGATGTAAGATCCTCTTTAATGAAAGTACAAATGTCATCCCTTATTCTGGTATTTCGCCCACCTACTTTTCAATTCTGTATTATATACAAGCTGTAAATTGCTTTGGATATTCTGTTCACAATATCGGTCACCCTGTAGTCACGACTCCCTAAAGTCATTAACTCATATTCATTTCCCTCAGTGTAGGCAACTGAATTATTGTGTATGTTTTGAGAATACAACACACCGTTTGATAGGGCACCTTTCATTCAGCTTTTTAACCCCTTATTCTCTGCTCCATAGTCATTTACTTTCCTCATATCATCCAGTCAGAAAGCAGTCTGTCATCATCATTCTCACAGAAACAGACCTGACGGGTAATGTTCCAAGAAGCTCCATCACTATCCCTGGATATAGTCTGTCCCAAAGGCAGAACAGACCTCCAGTCGTAGGAACACCGTGTGATACATTCAGGACAGGAGTAACACTGGAATGTCCCAACATTGATTAGAGAAACCAGGAAATCTCATGCTAACAGGTCGGAGATGGTTAGGAACATCTCTTGATGATGCATATTTCCTGTCCTCTACACCAGCCATCGGTCATAACTCAGTTCCCCTTGACGTTGAAAACAAATCGGGGGAAGTCACAGAAACTATTCTGGGGGTGTGAGTTCAAAGTCCAACACCATGAGAGTCTCATCGGGCACAGTACTGACTAAGCAGGCAGAGACCTCAAATGGCCAGACTGTACGAAATGATGGTAAGAGGGAAACATTCTCACCATCTACTTGTCACAGATGGATCTATCCTTTACAGTACCTGTAGGAACAGCCAGCACACTCTCGTGGAGGGAAGGTCTCACCCTCATACTGAAGATGCCACCCAATCTGTTATGTGGCATGACCACTTGCGAATTCTAAAGGATGTAGGAAATGGAAACTGGGAATCCATGAGACACCGTGGGCTATCAGCAGCTGTAGCATCGGTGGCCTTCCCTTCGTCATAAAGTCAGAATTGTGGTCTTTACTGATGCTTCCAGAATGTTTACCACCA
>NW_025123072.1:0-1069 GCF_004010195.1 Chiloscyllium plagiosum | reverse complement strand
TGCGTATAATGTAGAAAACAGCAGCACCTGTGTATAATATAGAGAACAAGAAGTTCCCATGTCTAATATAGAGAACAGCAGTCCCTGTATAATATAGAGAACAGCTGACCCTGCGTATAATGTAGAGATCAGCAGTTCCCATGTCAAATATAGAGAACAGCAGTCCCTGTATTAAATATAGAGAACAGCAGTTCCCATGTCTAATATAGACAAAAGCAGTCCCTCTGTATAATATAGCGAAAAGCAGTTCCCATGTCTAATAGAGAGAACTGCTGTCAATGTGTACAATATAAAGAACAGCAGTTTCTATGTCTAATATAAGAGAACAGTCGTCCCAGTGTATAATATAGAAAACAGCAGTTCATGTGTGTCATATAGAGAACAGCAGTTCCCATGTCAAAAATAGAGAACAGCGCTTCCTTCGTATAATATAGAGAACAGCAGTCCCTGTGTATAATATAGAGAACAGCAGTTCCCCTGTCGAATATAGAGAACAGCAGTTCCCATGTCTAATATAGAGAACAGCAGTCCCAGTGTATAACATAGAGAACAGCAGTTCCCATGTCTAATATAGAGAACAGCAGTCCCTGTGTTTCATACAGAGAACAGCAGTTCCCATGTCTTATATGGAGAACAGCAGTTCCCATGTGTAATATAGAGAACAGCTGTCACTGTGTATAACATAGAGTCGAGCTGTCCCTGGGTATAATATAGAGAAGGAGCTGGAAATGTGTTGCTGGAAAAGCGCAGCAGATCAGGCAGCATCCAGGGAACAGGAAAATCGACGTTTCGGGCTTAAGCCCTTCTTCAGGAATGAGGAAAGTTTGTCCAGCAGGCTAAGATAAAAGGTAGGGAGGAGGGACTTGGGGGAACAGCAGTTCCTGTGTCTAATATAAGAGAACAGCAGTCCCAGTGTATAATATAGAAAACAGCAGTTCCAGTGTGTCATATCGAGAACAGCAGTTCCCATGTCAAATATAGAGAACAACAGCACCTGTGTTAAATATAGAGAACAAGCAGTTCCCATATCTAATATAGAGAACAGCATTCCCTGTGTATAAAAGAGAAG
>NW_025123071.1:0-1069 GCF_004010195.1 Chiloscyllium plagiosum | reverse complement strand
GTTGTTCATGGGAACACTGATGTGGGTCATGGGGACACAGTGATGTTGATCATGTGGACACAGTAATGTTGGTCTTGGGGACACAGTGATGTTGGTCACAGGTGACACAGTGATGTTGGTCATGGGGACACAGTGAAGTTGATCATGGGGACACAGTGATGTTGGTCACGGGGACACAGTGATGTTGGTCTTGGTGACACAGTGATGGTGATCATGGGGACACAGTGATGTTGGACATGGCGACACAATGATGTTGGTCATGGGGACACAATGATGTTGGTCATGGGGACACACTGATGTTGGTCATTTGGCATAGTGGTGTTGGTCATGGGATCACAGTGATGTTGGTCATGGGGCCACTGTGATGTTTGTCATGTGGACATAATGGTTTTGAGCATGGTGACACAGTGGTGTTTGTCTTTGTGACACAGTGATGTTGGTCATGGGGACACAGTAATGTCGGTCATGGTGACAGTGATGTTGGCCTTCGTGACACAGTGGTGTTGGTCATGGTGAAACAGTGATGTTGGTCATGGGGTCACAGTAGTGTTGGTCATGGGACCACAGTGATGTGGGTCATGTGGACATAGTGCTATTTGTCATGGGGACACAGTGGTGTTGGCCATGGGACCACAGTGATGTTTTTCATGTGGACATAGTGGTATTTATCATGGGGACACAGTGGTATTGGTCATGGGACCACAGTGATGTTGGTCATGGGGACACAGTGAAGTTGGTCATGGAGAGACAGTGCATTGGGTCATGGGGGCACAGTAATGTTGGTCACGGAGACACAGTAGTGTGGGTCAGGGGGACACAGTGATGTTGGTCATTGGGATACAATGATATGGGTCATGGGGATACAGTGATGTTGGTCATGTGGACACTGTGATGTTAGTCATGGAAACAGTGATGTTGGTCACGGGGACACAGAGATGTTGGTCATGGGGACACTGATGTTGGTCATTGGGACACAGTGATGCTCGTCATGGGGACACGGTGGTATTGGTCATGGGGATACAGTGATGTTGGTCATGGGACAAAGTGATGTTGGTCAATGGGACACAGT
>NW_025123070.1:0-1069 GCF_004010195.1 Chiloscyllium plagiosum | reverse complement strand
AACACTGTATATCTGTTATCGCACCTACCCGAATAAGCATCATGCTCCATCACTCTCACTACTGCACGGAGCGCCTTTCCTCTTTCTCTCTTTCTTTCTCGCCTTTCCAATACCCTCACACGGTGGTAGAATATTCTGGAGAATGCCGATTATGGGATGTTTCATAAAATGTTACAAGTAATTTTCCGTTTTCAGGAAAATGTCAATGCGCCACTATGTAACATATAAAGGGGAGGAGTAGAGATGTATGTTATTCAAATCACATACAACTAAAATCCATCATGAGGCCAATCAACCCTTCTAATGTGCTCTAGCATACAATACGATTGCGGCTTATTTGATGGTTTTCTTAGCTCCATGTTACAGTAACTTTCAGTATTCAATCCCCTGGTTTCCTGTCACTGACCAGACGACACTCAGGCACTTTTAACCCGGTTTTCTTCAAGCGCCTGTTCGAGGGCTTTTCCCACAGGGATGGATACTCCAAAACATATATTCCATCAGTTGTATATTTTTAAGTAGTGATAACCTCATTTTACACAGACTAACAAAAATCTACATTTATTTTATGGTTATTGGTAAGCAATAGCAATTAGTATTCTGGTCATTTAACCGTCTTACCTTATTCTATTCAGCCAAAGGCAGCTTCTAAACACTTGTCTTGTTATAAAATATAATTTCGAGCCGAGAACATTTTTATCCTCAGCCGTATTTTGACCGTTATCTGAATTGTACATATCCCCCTTGTTTTGAAAGTTTTTATTGTCCTTTGTCTGTGGCTGTTTCTGTCTGTAACAGTTACACAGTCTCCCATTCATTCGGCTGGTGGCTGGTTTGTGATGCAGATGGAGGACATTTTCAATTCCCCACACTGACAGAGGTTAGTATGAAGAGGGCGCTCTCCCAACCTCGCCCCAACACCTTAGGTGTGCTGACCCTCAGGTTAAACCACCACAAGTGGTCTCTCTCTCATAACAGAGCAGCCCCATGGTCCTTTGGAACTCTATTCTATCACTTTTGCATTTTTTTATCCATGTGCCATTTGTTTTGCATTATGTTCCTGAGTGCT
>NW_025123069.1:0-1069 GCF_004010195.1 Chiloscyllium plagiosum | reverse complement strand
TCATAAGACTTTCCCTCCAGACCAGGCAACATCTTGGTAAATCTCCTCTGCACCTTTTCCAATGCTGCCACATTTTCCTGTATTGGTCCAACCAGAACTGTACACAATATTCCAAGTGTGACCGCACTAGCGTTTTGTATAGCTGCATCATGATATTGCGGCCCCGGAACTCAATCTCTCTACCGAAGAAACCTAACACACCTCATGCCTTCTTAACAGCACTATCAGCCTGGGTGGCAACTTTCAGGGATCTATGTACATGGACTCCAAGATCCTTCTGCACATCCACACTACCAAGAATCTTTCCATTGACCCAATACTCGGCCTTCCCAAAGTGCATCACCTCACATTTAGCTGCATTAAACTCGATTTGCCACCCCTCAGCCCAATTCAGCAGTTTATCCAAGTCCCCCTGCAACCTGTACCATTCTTCCAAACTGTCCGCTACTCCACCAACTTTAGTGCCATCTGCAAATTTACTAATCCATTCACCTATGCCTGCGTCTAAGTCATTTATGAAAATGACAGACAGCAGTGGTCCCAAAACAGATCCTTGTGGCACACCACTAGTAACCAGACTCCAGGCTGAATATTTTCCATCATCTACCACTTGCTGCCTTCTTTCAGAAAGCCAGTTTCTAATCCAAACTGCTAAATCACCCTCAATTCCATGCCTCTGCATTTTCTCCAACAGCCTACCATGTGGAACCTTATCAAAAGCTTTTCTGAAGTCCATGTATACCACGTCAACTGTTCTACCCTCATCTACATGCTTGGTCACCCTCTCAAAAAAATTCAAAGAGGTTTGTGAGACACAACCTACCCTTGACAAAACCATGTTGACTATCTGAAATCAAATTGTTGTTTGCTAGATGATTATAAATCTTATCTCTTATAATCCTTTCCAAAACCTTTCCTACAACAAAAGTAAGGCTCACTGGTCTATAATTACCTGGTTCATTTCCACTTCCCTTCTTGAACAAGGACACAACATTCGCAATCCTCCAGTTCTCTGGTACTAAACCTGTAGACAATGAACGACTCAAATATCAAAGCCAAAGGCTCTGCT
>NW_025123068.1:0-1069 GCF_004010195.1 Chiloscyllium plagiosum | reverse complement strand
CGCTCGCTCTCTGTCAGGGTACCCCTCGCTCTCCCTCTCTCTCTCTCTCTATCAGGGTACCTCTCTCTCTCCTTCTCTCTCTCTCTCTGTCTCTCTGTCAGGGTACCTCTATCTTTCTCTCTCTATCAAGGTACCTCTCTCTCTCCTTCTCTCTCTCTCTCTCTGTCTCTCTGTCAGGGTACCTCTATCTCTCTCTCTCTATCAGGGTACCTCTCTCTCTCTATCAGGATAACTCTCTCTCTCTGTCTCTCTCGATCACGGTGCCTCTCTCTCTCTCTCTTCTCTCTTCTCTCGCCCTCTCTATCAGGGTACGTCTCTCTCTCTCTCAGGATACCTCTCTCTCTCTTTTTCTCTCTCTCTATCAGGTTACCTCTCTCTCTCTCTCTCTTTTTTCGCCCTCTCTCTCAGGATACCTCTCTCTCTCTTTCTTTCTCTCACTCTATCAGGGTACCTCTCTCTCTATCTCTCTATCTCTCTCACTCTATCAGGGTACCTCACTCTCCATCTCTCTTTCTCGCTCACTCTATCAGGATACCTCTCTCTCTCTCTCTCTCTTTTCTCGCCCTCTCTATCGAGGTACCTCTCTCTCTCTCTCAGGATACCTCTCTCTCTCTTTTTCTCTCTCTCGATCAGGTTACCTCTCTCCCTCTCACTTTCTCTCTCTATCATGGTACCTCTCTCTCTCTATCTCTCTCTCACTCTATCAGGGTACCTCTCTCTCTATCTATCTCTCTGTCTCTATCTCTCTCTCTCTATCAGGGTACCTCACTCTCCATCTCTCTCTCTCTCTCTCTCTATCACGGTACCTCTCTCTTTCTCTATCTCTCTCACTCTATCAGGGTACCTCGCTCTCTCTCTATCAGGGTACCTCTCTCTCTCTCTCTCTCTCTCTCTGTCAGGGTACCTCTCTCTCTATCTCTCTCTCTGTCTATCATGGTACCTCTCTCTCTCTCTCTCTCTCTCCCCCCATCAGGGTACCTCTCTCTCTCTCTCTCTCTCACTCTATCAGGGTACCTCTCTCTCTCTCTCTCTTTCCCTCTCTCTATCATGGTACCTCTCTCTCTCTCTT
>NW_025123067.1:0-1069 GCF_004010195.1 Chiloscyllium plagiosum | reverse complement strand
GGTGGGGACTAGATTGGGGTTGGGATATCTGGGCCAGCACGGACGGGTTGGACCGAAGGGTCTGTTTCCGTGCTGTACATCTCTCTGTGACTCTATGCCTTCGAGTTCTGGACTCCCCCAACCCCAGGGAAAAGACTTGGCCTATTTACCCTATCTGTGCCCCTCATGACTTTATAAACCTCTATAAGGTCACCCCTCAGCCTCCGAAGCTCCAGGGAAAACAGCCCCCAGCCTGTCCAGCCTCTCCCTGTAGCTCAAACCCTCCAACATCCTTGTCAATCTTTTCCGAACCCCTTCCACAACATCCTTCCTGTAGCGGGGAGACCGGGATTGAACACAATATTCCAACAGTGGCCCCTAACCAATGTCCTGTACAGCCGCAACATGACCTCCCAACCCCTGTACTCGATGCAGAAAGGCCTACGCTCGCAATGTCAACTCTCCTGCTCCTCGGACGCTGCCTGACCGGCTGACCACACACTCTCGACTCATTTCCTCCAGCACCGAACACAACGACCAGTGAAGGAAAGGCCAGTCAAGTGCGTTGTGCGCCCACCCACTCCGTCCACGACTGACCATCACACAGGGCCTCTGAGCTGCAAAACCTCCGCAGGCAAACCCTCACCGTCGCTCGCTCCACCCTTCAGCTGCGAGCCCAACACGCATGGACACCTCAACACGGGTGGGCACATCTGACAGGGAAGGAAGAGCTGAACGCAGGTCCAACTGCAACTGGAATATCAAAGAGAGTTGTCAAGACCTTACCCAAGGCACCAGGACACTCACACACACACACACTGGGGAGTGTTGCTGAACAAAGAGACCTTGGGGTACAGGCACACGGTCCCTCGAAAGAGGAGTGTCAGGAAGATAGGGGCATCATTGAAGCTGTTGCAGTGTGGAAACAGGCCATTCAGCCCAACAAGCCCACATTCCCCTTCAGGAGCAACCCACCTCAACTCACTCCCCAACTCTACATTTCCCCTAAATAATGTACCTAACCTGCACATCCCTGGGCACGACGGTGACAATTTAACACGGCCAATCCCACCCTAACCTGCACATCCCT
>NW_025123066.1:0-1069 GCF_004010195.1 Chiloscyllium plagiosum | reverse complement strand
GAAGAAGGTACTTTTGAGTCTTAGAAAGGAAAAAGTGGATATTCCTTTGTTACAGGAGACGCACTTGGATGACAAGGAGCATTTGAAACGACAGCAGAATGGCCTTGATGGGGTTTACTTCATATCATTTAATACCAGAAGTAGGGGAGTGGCTGTATTGGTGAGGAGGAATCTCCCAGTTAAGTTACGAGAGTGTGTTAAAGACACACACACAGGAGGTTTGTAACCCTTTCTGATAGATGTGTTTTCTAAATTGATCAGTCTGGAGTCCTGGCATGTCATTAAAGGGGGAGATTTTAACTGTCTCATGGATCCCACAGTACAGACTTTGCCCAAAGGCCCCCCGATACCCTCTGTACAAACTAAACAATTAGTGGATCTGTGTGTGGAGTGAGGGTTGGTGGACATCTGGAGGTGTCTCCACACTAGAGGCAGGGATTTTACGTTTTTTTCCAATCCACACAGATGTCACACCAGGATTGATTTTTTTCCAATCCCCATGGCAACCCTGGACTTGGTGGCATCTTGTACGATCGGTAATATTACCATCTCTGACCACACTCCAGTGTACCTGTTGGTTAAGATTAAGGACGTTACCGTGGGTCCAAGGCACTGGCGAATGGATCCCTTTATCCTCAAGGATAATACATTTGTGGAGCATTTCTCTCGGGAATTTTGGGCGTTCCTAGACATTAACTCACACTCGGCTAGTAGCCCATCCTTCCTTTCGGAAATTGCCAAAGCATTTGCCAGTGGGTCAGTTATTTCCTACCCTGCCAGTAGGAGGCGCAAGAAGGGTGAGCAGCAAGTCTCCTCGAAGCACAGTTGAAGGCAGCTGAGAAGGCCTACTTTGACAGGCCCTCGTTGGTCAAGTTACAGAGGATTACGGCGCCGTGGTCTGCATTGAATTCCGTGCTCACGCAGACAGCAAAGAACGAGCTTAGTTTTGCAAAGCAAAGGTTATATGATCATGGTGACAGGCCTGGCAAATACTTAGCATATCTCGCTAGGAAAAGGAGCGCCCCTCAAGCCATTCCGGTGATTAGGGAAGGGTCTGGGAACCGAACAT
>NW_025123065.1:0-1069 GCF_004010195.1 Chiloscyllium plagiosum | reverse complement strand
ACAGGATTGTCTCAAGGTAAACTTGCAGGTTGAGTCAACAGTTAGGAAGGTGTTGCACCTGCCGCACAGTTTGCCTAAATTCTTCCATTCCGCAAAGGAACTGAGTCAACTCTTACATACAATAATATTTGTTTATTGAGCACACTCAATGTTTGTACAATAAAATAATGAAAAATACTGCAAACTGCCTTATGTTTTAACTTAACTTTGGCTGATTGTGTACCACCAAACTGGAACTTGGCCCGGCTCCACGTGGTGATGCCTTCTTATTCTGCTGATGGTCTTGGAGTTGCCTTCTTTCTCAGTGGTTATTCTCCAGTTGCCGCACTCTGTGGGGTTTTGAGGTGATCCTTATCCTTCTAAGTCTCCAAGTCCTTGGGAGGGTGTGGAAGATCTTCCAATGGAATGATCATGTTCATTTACGCAGATCAATCAGACTCAACCAGGGGTTGGCATATTGATGGCCCAGGGGCGACATTCCATTGGACCATTCGAGTCCAATTTTAGGTGGGTATTGCAGGGTCTGTAGCTGTCAGTTTTTTTTTTTGCAAACCGTCTGTGGGGAGCTGCAGCCTGTCTGGTTTCTGCAGCATATGGATTAGCAGAGAGTTTATTAAGGCTGGGATCCATTTCCCAGCATGCTTTAATCATTGTTCATTTTTAGAACTCCAGGATAAGTTTATTAATGTCCATCATGTGTTCATTGTTTCTGGTGGCCTATCCGGTCAGAAAGACAAATACAGCGATGGCATTTATTTTGAGATGACTTGAACAATAAAGCAGGGAAGGATTTATGAGGTTTTACAAGGCTCCGATCAGACTATATTTTGAGTATTTTGCAATATCATCATTTAAGATATATCTAGACAGATACATGAAAGGGATACACACCCTCAGGAAATATGCGACAGATTTAAACAGAGGATCTGGATCCGTGCAGGCTTTGAGGGCTATAGGGCCTTCTCCTGTGCTGGAATTTTCTTTGTTCTTCGTTCTTTACTTTTCATTCTAAAAATTGCAAGTTTTCAACTTATTATATGTTACAATTTAGTAACATAAACCATCTATT
>NW_025123064.1:0-1069 GCF_004010195.1 Chiloscyllium plagiosum | reverse complement strand
TTGTCCTATATAGTGTTTTGTGCAGTCCTTGCAAGGACTGGGACAACACTACCATTATAGGGCAAGCCAAACGAACAACAGCCAGGGAATTCCTACAAGCATGGCACTCATCCACAAACTCCATCAACAAATACCGGCCACTACAGCAGACAGCTGAAACTGACAACCGGAAGCGGCAGGAACAGGCCACTATAAGTGCCGGAGGAAACACCACAGAAGCGCTTCACAGGAGGCTCTCAAGCACTGAGGATGTCACCTAGACAGGGGACGAAACGTTTGCAACAAAAATTTCCAGCTTGGCGAACAGAACCACAACAACATCTATCACTATTCTAACCACATCCAACTTTGAAACTATATAGCTTATATCAAAACAAACAGCTTCCCGGAACAATTTGTTTAAAATAATGTGAACATTTGAGAGAGATTACTTTTATAAGCACAGAGCTTTTGTTTTGAAAATTAAAATAATAGGTTGAGTGCCAAGCAGTATTGTTGATTCTCTGCAAAGCAAATACAATGTTTTTTTCCTAAGGAAATTTCTTCTGGATTTTTGTAACTAAGGAGGAACATTACATGGGATCACATGTCAATAGAAAACAAACTTTGGAAAACAGAATTCCGCCTCTCTTGTGGAATGGATTTTTGGTAACCATGAACACACATTGGCTAGGCTCAACTATTAACTGTTGAAAGAATTTGACAGGACATACAAGAGATGAGGTTAAAATAACACAAATGCCTTTATTTGGGGAGTAATACAGAAATACTTCTGTCCAGCTGCCATACCAATAGCTAAACTGAGCTGCAGACAAGAAAGGCGAGGTCATGATGGCCTTTACACAAATCCAACAAATTTGAAGATATAGTAGCTGAATGCATATTGCTCTCTAATGCAGAATGACTAAATGAAGAAAAGCAATATCTTCACATAGGACACATTCAACAAACCACCAATCGCTTCCATATGTAAATATAAATCTGGCATACATGTTTGGGTCTATTTTAGTTCAGTAACTTTGTATACAGATGTATACACCTCAAAGCTTGCTGTTACAGTAAAAATTAG
>NW_025123063.1:0-1069 GCF_004010195.1 Chiloscyllium plagiosum | reverse complement strand
GTGACAGTGATTCCCACACTCCCCAGTGTGATTGTTACAGTGATTTCCACACTCCCCAGTGCAATCGTGACAGTGAATCCCACGCTCCCCCGCACGATCATTGCAGTCATTCCCACACTCCCCAACGCGATTGTGACAGAGATTCCTACACTCCCCAGTGCGTTCGTGGCAGTGATTCCCACGCTTCCCAGTGCGATCATGACAGTAATTCCCACACTCCCCAGCTCGATCATGACAGTGCTTCCCACACTCCCCAGCACGATCGGGACAGTGATTCCCACACACCCCAGTGTGATTGTGAAAGTGATTCCCACAAACCTCAGTGTGGTTGTGACAGTGATTCCCACAAACCCCAGTGTGATCATGACAGTGATTCCTACATTCCCCAGCGTGATTGTGACAGTGATTCCTACACTCCCCAGTGTGATCGGGACAGTGAATCTCACACTCCCCAGTGTGGTTGTGACAGTGATTCCCACACTCCCCAGCGTGATCGTGACTGATTCCCACACTCGCCAGCGCGATTGTGACAGTGATTGCCACACTCCCCAGTGTATTCGTGGCAGTGATTCTCACACTCCCCAGTGTAATCACTACAGTGATTCCCACACTCCCCAACGCGATCGTGGCAGTGATTCCCACACTTCCCAGTGCGATCATGATAGTAATTCCCACACTCCCCAGCGCGATCATGACTGTGCTTCCCACACTCCCCAGCGCGATCGTTACAGTGATTCCCACACTCCCCAACATGATCGGGACAGTGATTCCCACACTCCCCAACACGATCGGGACAGTGATTCCCACACTCCCCAGCACGATCGGGACAGTGATTCCCACACACCCCAGCGTGATTGTGACAGTGATTCCCACACTCCCCAGTGTGATTGTGACAGTGAATCCCACAAACCTCAGTGTGGTTGTGACAGTGAATCCCACAAACCTCATTGTGATTGTGAGTGATTCCCACAAGCCCCAGTGTAGTTGTGACAGTGATTCCCACACTCCACCGTGCGATCATGACAGTGATTACCATACTACCCAGTGTGATCGGGACAGTGAATCTCAC
>NW_025123062.1:0-1069 GCF_004010195.1 Chiloscyllium plagiosum | reverse complement strand
ATTTGGCCGAAGGTACAGGTGGCCTGATCAGCATGTTTACAATACTTGCAGATGTTGTTTGTACGTTAAAAGGATATATGTATTTTGTACACTCTGCAGTGTTTCTATAAATAACAAACATTGCTTGTCTTTGATTAAATCTTCTTCATGTATATTTTTTCCAATTCACTGAAGCCAACTTGCCCCCCATAACTTCGTGGTTGCATGACTCAGGTTTATAGGGGCGACTTCAAAAAAAAGCAAAAGCCATCTTACTCAAACTTCATAAAAGAAAAGCAATATGTTATGATCAGTCTTATCAAAAGATCCTTTACAGCAAGGTTTTCAATTAGCACTTCTGATCAGGTTGCATGACTCAGGTTTATAGGGGCGACTTCAAAAAAAAGCAAAAGCCATCTTACTCAAACTTCATAAAAGAAAAGCAATATGTAAAGATCAGTCTTACCAAAAGATCCTTTACAGCAAGGTTTTCAATTAGCACTTCTGATCACACAACAGCAATTCCAAAACAGTCTGATCTCCAGCTCAGTGCACAGTATCCTTTTAAAACAACGCACCTCATGCATGCTCATGAAATCCATTTTACCAGAATTAATATACACGTTGGTTAACACTGTTTAGATGCAACTTGAATCTGTTCGTTATGACTGCAGTACTCCCAAACGTGTGTGTCTAATTACCTGTTTTATAATTATATAATTACTGTCAATGTAAGCTTCTTCTTGCTTTTTCTCAACTCCAAGTGACCTGATTCTGTGGAATATAAGCCATGTGTTCTTTGGGGGTGGGTGGGGGCGGGGATTAGTAGTAGATGCAAATTTGCGGTCATCTCGCCACATCAGATATGTTTTATCTCCTGTATCTTTTTTAACATTTTCACCAGATATCTCGAGTCTCTGGTACGGGTGGAGTAGAGAAGGACGATGATATTTTCAAATGTTGTGCATTCCTCAATGCAGCTGAGACTCCAATAACTTGGTGCGAACCTTATAGCAGACCGATAAATGTTGCTGCTGCTATATTGCATCTTAGTGACATCACATCTGGAATAGCATGTACAGAATTTGTC
>NW_025123061.1:0-1069 GCF_004010195.1 Chiloscyllium plagiosum | reverse complement strand
CTGATCACGCTGGTCGAGTCCTAAAGTACATAGATACTTGATTGGGTCTGCAGAAGGTCGTGAGGGAACGAAAGAGAGGACAAAATCCATACCTGACCTCATCCTTACCAATCTACAAACTACAGATGCATCAGTCCATGACAGAATCGGTAAAAGTGTCCACCACACTGTCTCTGTGGAGACAAAGTCTCATAGGCGCATTGAGAATAAACTCTATTGCGTTGTGTGGCATTACCACCATGTTAAATGCAACAGACCTTGAACAGATCTAGCAACTCAAGAGTAGGCATCCATAAGACACTGTGGACCATCAATAGCAGCAGAACTGTACTCAAGCACAATCTCTAACGTCACGGCCCAGCATATCCCCCAATCAATCATTTCCATCAAGCCAGAAGATCAACTCTGGTTCAATGGAAAGTGTAGGAGGGCACTCCAGGAGCAGAAACAATGAAGATAAAATGTTAATCTGCTGAGGTTTCCAAACACATATGCCTGCGTGCCAAATAGCATAAACAGCAAGGGACAGACAGATCTAAGCTATCCCACAACTAATGCATCAGATTTAAGCTCTGCAGTCTTGCTAATCCGATCGTGAATGGTGGTGGACAGTTAAAAAACTCACTGGAGTAGGTGTTTCCACAAATATCCCTATCCTCAATGATGGAAGAGCCGAGCACATCAGGGCAAATGATAAAGCTGAAGCTTTCGCAGAAATCTTCAGTCAGAAGTTTCAAGTGGATGATCCATTTCAGCCTCCTCCCGTGGTCCCCATCATTACAGATAGCAGTCTTCAGCAAATTTGATTAACTGATATCCAGAAACGATGGAAGATACAGGATACTGCAAAGACTATGAGCCCTGATTACATGACAACAATAGTGCTGAAGTCTTGTACTCCAGCGCTTCCCACTCCTCTAGCCAAGCTGTTCCAGTACTGTTACAAATGGACAATGGGAAAAACGGCTCAAGTATGTTCTGCACATAAAACGCAGGACAAAGTCAGCCCATCCAAATACCGCCTCATCAGTCTACGATCCATCATCAGTAAAGTAGTGGAAGGTGTCAT
>NW_025123060.1:0-1069 GCF_004010195.1 Chiloscyllium plagiosum | reverse complement strand
GGTGTTCTCTCCGGTTTTATTCTTTCAGACCTCAGAGCAGAAAACATGTCTGTTTCTGGACTCACGTTTAGGCCAGACCAGGAAAACACGGAAGATTTGTTCCTGAAAGTATAATGGGGAAGCAAGCTGACGTTGGATCGACGTTGGATTCAGGTCTCTATTACTGACACCAGATTTTAGATGTCGATATTTTATTAATTGTTTTTAACTTCCGCAAGCTGCCATAACATTAGCGCTGTGTAGATGAGCAATCCAGTGACACTTGCACGACAGATCCACCTCCACATGGGGACCCAACGGAAACCACATTGAGCAGGTTATTTCGGTGCTCATTGACGGCTCTGTCGAAAAGAATGTCCAAAGATTTGACGATCGCAATGAGACTGAGGGGATAGTAATATATTTAATTGTAATTATTCCTCTCTTACCGGACTGGAAACAGTTGAGTAATGTTCCACATTGCCAGGGAACTGTCAGAGTTGGAGCTGGAATGAAGCAGCTTTCCCAGGTACACGACTTTTTGTGCAGCAGAAGCCTTCATTCCTATTGCAGGAATAATGTCGGGCCCAATGACTTTGCCATATCTAATGTGTCCAGCTGTTTCTTCATGTCATGTGCAGCGAGGCGAATTTGTTGAACACTTCCATGGGTGATCCTATGGGCTTCATGCCAAGGGTGAAGAGGATCTCTAGCTCAACGCTTCTGGCTGAGGATGGTGCAGAGACTACATCCTTGCCTTTTGCACTCTGTACAGGTCTGTTACATTTATTAGCATGGGGTTAATTGCAGAGTAATCTCCTGCAGTGAGTCGTTAAACCATCCATCATCATTTATGACTAGATTTTGCAGAACTGTTGGTCTGTTGATCTTGGGATTGTTGCGCTCTGTTTATCAGATGTTCGTCCTGTTGTTTGGAGCGTATGCAAAAAGTGAAGTACCTACAACGGGTTATCATCAGTTTTTGCGACACATGGTTCTGACTCTGGCATGTTCACCCGTACTCGTTACTGAACCATAGAGCAGCTTGATGTAATGTTTGATTATGCTGCATGAATAGGTTTCAGATTGT
>NW_025123059.1:0-1069 GCF_004010195.1 Chiloscyllium plagiosum | reverse complement strand
GCTGAGTGCTGGTTGAGTGCAGACCAAGTGCTGACCGAGTGCAGGTTGAGTACAGGCCGAGTGCAGGTTGAGTACAGGCCGAGCGCAGGTTGAGTACAGGCCGAGTGCAAGTTGAGTGCATGCCAAGTGCAGGTAGAGTACAGGCCGAGTGCAGGCCGAGTGCAGGTTCAGTACAGGCCGAGTGCAGGTTGAGTATAGGCCGAGTGCAGGTTGAGTGCAGACCAAGTGCTGGCCGAGTGCAGGTTGAGTACAGGCCGAGTGCAGGCCGAGTGCAGGTTGAGTACAGGCCAAGTGCAGGCTGAGTGCAGGTTGAGTACAGGCCGAGTGCAGGTTGAGAAGAGCCGAGTGCAGGCCGAGTGCAGGCTGAGTGCAGACCAAGTGCTGGCCGAGTGCAGGTTGAGTACAGGCCGAGTGCAGGCCGAGTGCAGGTTGAGTACAGGCTAAGTGCAGGCCGAGTGCAGGTTGAGTACAGGCCGAGTGCAGATTGAGAAGAGCCGAGTGCAGGCCGAGTGCAGGCTGAGTGCAGGTTGAGTACAGGCCGAGTGCAGGTTGAGTACAGGCCGAATGCAGGTTGAGTACAGGCCGAGTGCACGCTGAGTACAGGCCAAATGCAGGCCGAGTGCACGCTGAGGAAAGGACGGGTGCAGGCCGAGTGCAGGTTGAGTACAGGCCAAGTGCAGGTTGAGTGCAGACCGAGTGCAGGTCAAGTGCAAGCCGAGTGCAGGTTGAATGCAGGTCGAGTGCAGGCCGAGTGCAGGCTTGAGTGCAGGTCGAGTGCAGGCCGAGTGCAGGTAGAGTACAGGTTGAGTGCAGGCCTAGTCCAGGTTGAGTACAGGCCGAGTGCAGGTTGAGTACAGGCCGAGTGCAGATTGAGTACAGGCCGAATGCAGGTTGAGTACAGGCCGAGTGCACGCTGAGTACAGGCCAAGTTCAGGCCGAATGCAGGTTGAGTACAGGCCAAGTGCAGGTTGAGTGCAGACCGAGTGCAGGTCAAGTGCAAGCCGAGTGCAGGTTGAATGCAGGTCGAGTGCAGGCAGAGTGCAGGCTTGAGTGCAGATTGAGTGCAGGT
>NW_025123058.1:0-1069 GCF_004010195.1 Chiloscyllium plagiosum | reverse complement strand
TGTGAGGCAGCAGTGCTAAACACTGTACCACCGTGCCTGCAGAACAAGTTTGGAGCAGATGGTCAGAGCTCTGCTGCAGATCCCAGTCAAGACTTTGCTAAGGGACTGGCATCCAGGTGTGTGTTCATAGCCTTCTTTTCCCTGATCTTCCAGAATGTTCTGTAGCTTTGGCCAAAGGGGTCATAAGCTGGGTTCACATCATCCAATGGGGTCACATTGCCAGGAACTAGACAACGGATTTACTCAGACTGACACTTCCAGTCATCGAGTCATAGAGATGTACAGCACAGAAACACACCCTCGGTCCAACCCGTCCATGCCGAACAGATATCCCGACCAAATCTAGTCCCACCTGCCAGCACCGGCCCATCTCCCTCCAAACTCTTCCTATTCATATACCCATTCAGATGCCTTTGAAATGTTGTAATTGTACCAGCCTCCACCACTTCCTCTGGCAGCTCATTCCACACACAAACACACCACCCTCTGCCTGAAAAAGTTGCCCCCTAGGTCTCTCTTATATCTTTTCCCTCTCACTCTAAACCTAAGCCCTCTAGTTCTGGACTCCCCCACCCCAGGGAAAAGACCTTGGCTGTTTACCCTATTCATGCTCCTGATGATTTTATAAACCTCTGTAAGGTCACCCCTCAGCCTCCGATGCTTGGATCCTATCCTTAGAGGAACTGGTATCAGCTTCCACTGCTGTGACTCTGTGTTCAACCTCATCCGTCCTCTTTTCCAGGTCTCCCAGCTGCTGTTCATGCTTCTGCAGCATGATAGAGATCGGGGCCAGCTTCTCCTCTATCTGCTTCCCCAACATCTTGCGAGATTTCCCGAGCCCCTTTCCCAGGGCCTGGCAGGTAATCAAGCCCAAGGATCCTGCAGGCTGGGCCGGGGGCCTGGCCTCAGACACTGCTTCTCCCTTCTTCAACATCTCTGGATGATGAAAACGCAGGTAAGTTGATTTTTCACAATGTCCTGGGTCTCCACAACCTTTTCAGAGCCCCAGGATATCGCGATGGTATGGATTGGGTGGGATAGAAATTCTTCCCGCTTGTGCTGTGGTGCG
>NW_025123057.1:0-1069 GCF_004010195.1 Chiloscyllium plagiosum | reverse complement strand
GCATTGCCAGCAGAGATAGTAGAGGCAGGCACGATAGATTCATTTAACACGCATCTGGACAGATGCATGAGTAGATGGGTAGCATAGGGATACAGATGCTTAGGAATTGGACGGCAGGTTTAGACAGTGGGTTTAGATTGGCTCAGGCTTGGAGGGCCGAAGGGCCTGTTCCTGGGCGGTAAATGTTCTTCGTACACACTGCTGCTAAGAACAAATTACAAGATACCCTGCAGAAACTCACCAAACATCCCCTCCCTCCGTGGGTTTAGATTGGCTCAGGCTTGGAGGGCCGAAGGGCCTGTTCCTGGGCTGTACATTTTCTTTGTTGTTTTGCTCTTCTAGTGGACAGCGAAGATGGTTACCTCAGATTACAACAGAATCTTATTCAGAATGGGCTGGGAAGTGGCAGATGGAGTTCAATTTAGATAAATCCGGGGTGCTGCATTTTGGGAAAGTAAATCTTAGCCGACTTATACACTTAATGGTAAGGTCCTAGGGAACATTGCTGAATAAAGAGTGCAGGTTCATAGCTTCTTGAAAGTGGAGTTGCAGATAGATAGGATAGTGAAGAAGGCAATTGGTGTGCTTTCCTTTATTGGTCAGAGTACTGATAACGCCATAAACAAACACATAGATCTAGATACCATCTATCAACCCCTCAGAAAACGAACAGGAAATGACATCACCACAAACCCCAGGAACCCCATCCAGGACAAACATATAAATAGAAAGCATGAGACAACAGCTTCGCTTCACTTGGAGGTCACCACTGATGATGTTACCAAGCCAGGTAATGAAACGTCTGGATATCAAACCTACAGCGCAGCGAGCAAACCTACACCCGAAACCTCAACCTGAGCTACAAACCTTGCAATTACCTTCTCCCTCTCTGGACTGGGTGGTGGATGGGGTCATTGCTGCGTTTACCTTCTCTCGCTCGCGTATGGGGAGTGGATGGGGACATTTTTGGGTTTACCTTTTCTCTCTGGACTGGTGGATGGATGAGGACATTGCTGGGTTTACCTTCTCCCTCAGGACTGGGGGGTGGATGGGGACATTGCTGGGTTTA
>NW_025123056.1:0-1069 GCF_004010195.1 Chiloscyllium plagiosum | reverse complement strand
GATTCTCGCATTCCTCAGGGATACGATTGTCTACGTGCAGGACAGAGGGTTGGACATCAAGTGTGAGGCCTGACCAGCCTGGACCAGGAGAAAGCCTTTGACAGGATATGAAAATGTGTTGCTGGAAAAGCGCAGCAGGTCAGGCAGCATCCAGGGAACAGGAGAATCGACGTTTCGGGCATAAGCCCTTCTTCAGGAAGGGCGTATGCCCGAAACGTCGATTCTCCTGTTCCCTGGATGCTGCCTGACCTGCTGCGCTTTTCCAGCAACACATTTTCAGCTCTGATCTCCAGCATCTGCAGACCTCACTTTCTCCTTTGACAGGATATCACATACGTATCTGAGAGATGGAGTCTGGGGAGGGAACTTGCAATTGGATCAGACCTTTCTACACCAACATTGTCAGTGAAGTCTCAATCAATGGGTGAGAATCAGATAGCTTCCCAGTCAGATCTGGAGTCAGGCAGGGCTGACCTCTCTCTTCTGCCTTGTTTGTGTCCTGCATAGAGCCGTTTGTCGAGTCCATCAGGAAGGATGTGACCCTGAGAGCCGTGACTATTCCTGGCAGCGGGGGCCTGCAGGTTAACGCTTCCCTGTACATGGATGATGTTGCCGTTTTCTGCTCGGATCTGCTGTCCGTGCGTAGACTCATGTGCAAGTGTGACCAGTTCGAACGGGCCTCGGGGGCAAGGTCAACCGAGGCAAGAGCGAGGCCATGCCCTTCATCGTCAGGACCAAACACCTGAAGGTGCTGGGTATTTGGTTCGGGGGGGCTGAGTCATGTGCCAAGTCTTGGGAGGAGCGTATCAGCAAAGTGAGGCAGAAACTGGGCAGATGGAAGCTACGGTCGCTCTCCATCGCGGGAAAAAACCTGGTCATCAGGTGTGAGGCACTGTCATTGCTGTTATACGTGGCACAGGTCTGGCCTATTCCCAGAACCTGTGCCGCTGCAGTCACCCGGGCCATCTTCCAATTTATATGGAGATCAAAGATGGATTGGGTCCGAAGGGACTCGATGTATAAAGATCTGGGCAACGGGGAAAAAAACGCACCCAATGCCACCCTCACC
>NW_025123055.1:0-1069 GCF_004010195.1 Chiloscyllium plagiosum | reverse complement strand
TGTCTATAATACAGAGATTAGCAGTCCCTGTCTCTAATACAGAGAACAGCAGTCCCTGTCTATAATACAGAGAACAGCAGTCCCTGTCTGTAATACATGGAACAGCAGTCCCTGTCGATAATACAGGGAACAGCAGCCCCCTGTCTATAATACAGGGATCAGCAGTCCTTGTATATAATACACAGAACAGCAGAGATTAGCAGTCCCTGTCTATAATACAGAGAACAGCAGTCCCTGTCTGTAATACAGGAAACAGCAGTCCCAGTCCCTGTCTATAATACAGAGAACAGCAGTCCCTGTCTGTGATACAGGGAACAGCAGTCCCTGTATATAATACACAGAACAGCAGTCCCTGTCTATGATACAGGAAACAGCAGTCCCTGTCTATAATGCAGAGAACAGCAGTCCCTGTCTGTGATACAGGAAACAGCAGTCCCTGTCTGTGATACAGGAAACAGCACGGCTTGTCTGTAGTATAGAGAACAGCAATCTCTGTCTATATTACAGAGAATAGCATACCCTGTCTATATTACAGAGAATAGCATACCCTGTCTATATTCTAGTGAATTGCATACTCTGTCTATATTACAGAGAACAGCAGTCCCTATCTATATTCTAGAGAACAGCAGTACCTGTCTGTGATACAGGGAACAGCATGGCTTGTCTGTAGTATAGAGAACAGCAGTCCCTGTCTATATTCTAGAGAACAGCAGTCCCTATCTATATTCTAGAGAACAGCAGTCACTGTCTATATTACAGAGAACAGCAGTCCCTGTCTATAATACAGCGTACAGCAGTCCCTGTCTATGATACAGGGAACAGCAGTCCCTGTCTATGATACAGGGATGAGCAGCCCCTGTCTATATTC
Source organism: Chiloscyllium plagiosum (assembly GCF_004010195.1). Lineage (NCBI taxonomy): Eukaryota > Metazoa > Chordata > Chondrichthyes > Orectolobiformes > Hemiscylliidae > Chiloscyllium > Chiloscyllium plagiosum. Next base: position 201 of record NW_025123055.1, on the reverse strand, counting down.
TAGAGAACAGCAGTCATTGTCTATATTACAGAGAACAGCAGTCCCTGTCTATATTCTAGAGAACAGCAGTCCCTGTCTATAATACAGAGAATGAGCAGTCCCTGTCTACATTACAGAGAACAGCAATCCCTGTCTATATCCCAGAGAATAGCATTCCCTGTCTATGCTACAGGGTAAAAACAATGACTGCAGATGCTGGAA
>NW_025123054.1:0-1069 GCF_004010195.1 Chiloscyllium plagiosum | reverse complement strand
TTGGTCTTCCAGAACAAGGAGTTGACCTTTCCCACGTGTTGGAGGCACATTCCAAGGTCCAGGACTACATGCTGAGGGACGCACTAAAGCTTGAAGGCAGCTGCCAGCAAGACATAGTTGGGAAAGACCATTGTCAAAGGTCTACCTGCTCAAGGTAAACGGGGGTCCATTCAGTTATTGGACGATCCTGGTGCATCAAATACAGTCATAGAGTCACAGAGATGTACTGTATGGAAACAGATCCTTCGGTCCAACTTGTCCATGCCGATCAGATATCCGAAACCAATCTAGTCCCACCTGCCAGCACCCGGCCCGCATCCCTCCAAACCCTTCCTATTCATATACCCATCCAGATGCCTTTGAAGTTGCCTGTACAAATAAGAGATTCCTTTGGTGTGTTTGTTGGAGAGCATCACACTCCAATGTTTACTTGATTTCTTCATGTGCTATTTCACAGAACTAAACTGTGTCTGTGACTATACATGTTTTCAAAATGCCGGTGTTGCACTGGGGTGTACAAATAGAGGGTGGGGAGTGGAACAGGCAGCCAGAGGGAGTGGTGGAGTGGAGTACAATTTTGTCATTTAAGAAACATTCGGACAAGTCGATGGATGGGACAGATATGGAGGAGTGTGGACCAAATACAGGCAAATGGGACTAATTTAATTGTGAACACAAATTCATTAAGGACAAAAGGATAACTAGTGAGAGAGTAGGGGGCCCTCAAAGATCAGCAAGGCGGCCTTTGCGTGGAGCTGCAGAAAATAGGAGAGATACTAAACGAGTATTTTGCATCAGTATTTACTGTGGAAAATGGACATGGAAGATTTAAAAAGTCGCGAAATAGATGGTGACACTTTCCAAAATGTCCATATTACAGAGGAGGAAGTGCTGGATGTCTTGAAACGAATAAAGGTGGATAAAACCCCAGAACCTGATAAGGTGTACCCTAGAACTCTGCAGGAAGCTAGGGAAGTGATTGCTGGGCCTCTTGCTGAGATATTTGTATCATCGATAGTGACAGGGGAGGTGCTGGAAGACTGGAGGTTGGCTAACGTGGTGTCACTCT
>NW_025123053.1:0-1069 GCF_004010195.1 Chiloscyllium plagiosum | reverse complement strand
GGAAACGTGTGGACATAGTAGGGTTGTTGTAATGGGTGCTGAAAATGTGTTGCTGGAAAAGTGCAGCAGGTCAGGCAGCATCCAAGGAACAGGAGAATCGACGTTTCGGGCATAAGCCCTTCTTCAGGGGAGGAAGAGAGCTTCTTCAAGGAAGGCATCCTTGTAAGAGGATTCGCAGTAGGTTAAAATCTTCGAGGAGAAAGTGAGGACTGCAGATGCTGGAGATCAGAGCTGAAAATGTGTTGCTGGAAAAGCGCAGCAGGTCAGGCAGCATCCAAGGAACAGGAGAATCAACGTTTCGGGCATAAGCCCTTCTTCAGGGGAGGAAGAGAGTTTCTTCAAGGAAGGCATGCTTGTAAGAGGATTCGCAGTAGGTTAAAATCTTCGAGGAGAAAGTGAGGACTGCAGATGCTGGAGATCAGCATTGTTGTAATGGGTGACTTTAACTTTCCCAATATTGATTGGAACCTCCTTCGAGCAGAAGATTTGAATGGAGCTGTTTTTGTAAGGTGTGTTCAGGAGGGTTTCCTAACTCAGTACGTTGACAGGCCGACGAGGGGAGAGGCCATTCTAGACTTGGTGCTCGGAAACAAGCCGGGGCAGGTATCAGATCTTGTGGTGGGAAAGCATTTTGGAGATAGTGACCACAACTGCCTCACATTCTACATAGCTATAGAGAAGGGGAGGATTAGGTAAATAGGAAGAAAATGGGAGGATATTTAATTGGGGAAGAGGAAACTATGATGCCATTAGACATGAGTTAGGCAGCATGTATTGGGAGCAGTTGTTTCATGGTAAAGGCACTATAGACATGTGGAGACTGTTTAAAGAACAGTTGTTGCAAGTGATGAATAAATATGTCCCTCTGAGACAGGCAAGAAGGGGTAAGATAAAGGAACCTTGGATGACGAGAGCGGTGGAGCTTCTTGTCAAAAGGAAAAAGGTAGCTTACATAAGGTGGAGGAAGCTAGGGTCAAGCTCAGCTCTAGAGGATTACAGGCAGGCAAGGAAGGAGCTCAAAAATGGTCTAAGGAGTGCCAGGAGGGGGCATGAGAAAGGCTTGGCAGAA
>NW_025123052.1:0-1069 GCF_004010195.1 Chiloscyllium plagiosum | reverse complement strand
AATGACCTGGACTCCACAGCCTTCTGTGGCATTGGACTCCAACGATTCATCAGTTCCTGGCGAAATACGTTTCTCCTTATCTCCGTTTTAAAGTATCTTCTTTTTATTCTAAGGATGTACTCAAGGATATTTCTCTCCCCTTCAAGTGAAACAACTTCGCAGTTAACAAATGTACCTATGTCGTTTCGCAAATCATTCCCTTAATTAAAAAATTTAGAGAGGATTTTAGTGAACTTTGTAGCTCAGTTTGTGGATCAGATTTTAAAGTTGGCTTGCTTAGTTGAAATATTTGTATTCAGGGATTTCATCATTGCACTAGGTAACAACATCAGTGAGCCTCCGATAAAGCGCTGGTGTTCTGTCTCGTATGTCATTCATGTGAATTGGTCAGTTGTGATGATTGATATTACCACAGTTTTTTTTGTGAGAGGTTGTTAAATGTGGTCCAAACCGATATGTCTGTTAATAGAGTTCCACTCTGAATCCCAAGCATCTACGAATTCTCGTGTATGCTTTTGTTTCGCCTGTCCCAGGATGGATGTATTATCCCAGTCGAACCATTGTCCTTCTTCGTCTGTGTGTGTGTGTAACTAGTGGTAGTTAGTCATGTCTTTTTGTGACGAGTTAGTGCTCACGTATCCTGGTCGTTTTTTTCCTCCAGATCGGTCCATAGTAATGTCTGTTGCAGTTCTTGCAGAATATTATATTTCTGACGTTCGTTCAGCTGATTGTAGGTACTTTTCTCTTTATTTCATCAAGAGCTGTTTAAGTGTGATTCTTTTTTGTTTTGCCTCAGTTGCTCATATTTCCTGGGTGCTGCATTGTGTTGTGGCTCGTTTAAATAATGTCCTGTTACAGTTCCGCTTATGGACTTTCGGATGATTGCTCCCATAGTTGTGTATCTGGGCAGTTCTGTGGCATTCATACATACGGCTGTGGCATTCATGCAGCTCTCCCTTGGCTTTTCGTCAGGAACAACAGCTACCCAATAAGCGCAGTGTACCTATTGCTACACAAAAAAACCTGAGCAAGAAGTAAGTCAAAACACCTCCAGAGAGTCTAGCCACTC
>NW_025123051.1:0-1069 GCF_004010195.1 Chiloscyllium plagiosum | reverse complement strand
GAGGAAATTATAGGGGACATATCAGAGGAATATCATTTATACAGAGAGTGGTGGGTGCGTGGAATGCACTTCCAGTGGTGGTCATAAAGTCAGTTACATAACGGACAGTTAAGGTACTGTTAGAGTAACAACAGGACGACAGTAAGTCAAGGTATGTGTTGTTGAATGCGATCGTAGGTTAAGACAAATGTTCGACATTTCGTGGTGAACCGAAGTGGCTGTACTGTGCTTTGCAGCTCCTTGTTCGGAGTTCTGTGTTCTATGTTTGAGATGACTCTCAAGTCACTGGCAATGGATATTAAGTGATAAATTACACATTTTCTGCAGTAATGGTCGTTAATATTTTTGTATTGTTTTAACTTGCTCTGAAAATGTTTGACTTAGTGGCAGTGACGTAGCATCTCTGACATTTGTAGATTGAAAGCTATTGAGAATGCTCCTTCTATATCATGCCATGCTTCTTTTGTTTTTGGGGTCACATTCATGCAGCCAGGACTCACGTTTCTGAGACTATAGATCAACCTGTGAAAACATGAAACAGCTTGGTATTTTTAACAGGCCATATTCCTTCGTGGGTTTTGCAAGCCACCAGCCAGGGCCAACTTTATATGTCATCCCCAGTAGCAATGCAGCAGGTGACAGAAAGCTGCCTTCTGAGCATCTTCTACCTAAGTGATGCACATACAAACTTAGAGCTGATTCCAAGGGGTTTCCAAATCGTTAATACGTATTTGTGAAAGAAAAGCAAATTAGACCAGAGTTAGGTTGGCATCAGACTTGGAAGACAACTTGCAGAGATTGGATCAACCATTTTTCTTTCGAGGCATTACCAATGCAGAATTGTCTTCTATTCCCATTGAATACAGTTTTGCTCCGGATCCTTGATGCCACACTCAGCCAAGTACTGCTCTGGTGAGAACGGGAGTCACTCTGACCTCAGTTCAACGGAGATTCGAAGACCAACTGAAACATGGAAAACCAAAAGGACAGATAATAATTTTTGTGAAGAATGTGCTCATGAAGAATGAACAAAATTGCTACATGGACTTCAGATTCTGTCAAACAGACT
>NW_025123050.1:0-1069 GCF_004010195.1 Chiloscyllium plagiosum | reverse complement strand
TGCATATCTTATCTCTCAGAATCTTCTCAAGTGTATTACCGAAAACAGATGTGAAACTTTCTGGTCTATATTTCCCAGGTTTTTCTTTGCAGCCCTTCTTGAATAAGGCCACATTTGTTACCACCCAGTCTTCCGGGACCTTGGCCCCTGACCTGTCTTCTCTCGTCTCTTGCAGTGCTCTTGGATATATCTGGTCAGGACCAAGAGATTTATCTGACTTTATGCATTCTACTATGCCCAACGGCACCTCCACTCTGATATGAACGGTCCCATGATATGACAACTAACCCCTCCAAAAGGTCACAGATCTTCATGTCTTTCTTCATGGTAAATACAGAGGGGAATTTGAGGACCTCGCCCATCTCTTGTGGTTTTACACATGAATGCCCACTTTGGATTTTAAGGCGTCCTACTTTCTCTCTAGTCGTTCTTTTTCTTTAATATACTGAAAGCACATCTTTGGATCCACTGTAATTTTCTCAGCCAAGGCTATATCATACCCCCTTTTCGCCCTCCTGATTTCCTTCTTCAGTAAACTTCTGTATCCCTTGTGTCTCTCCAGAGATTCCATTGATTCCAGCTGCCTGAACCTGAGCCACGCCTCCTTTTTTGCTGGTCAGAGCCTAATTATCTCTTGTAATACAGGGTTCTCTCTTCCTGCCTCACTTTCCCTTCACCCTCACAGGCACATATAGACCTTTAATTTTAAAGAACTCCCACTTACCAGAGATCTTTTTGCCTGGAAACAAGCTACTCCAATCAATCTTTGCAAGTCCATGTCTAATTCCAACAAATTGGCCTCGCCCCAATTTAGAACTTGAATCTGTGGACCACTTTTGTCACTCCCATAACTATTTTAAAATTAATACAGCTCCAAAATGCTCCCCCACATTACCTCTGCCCCAACAGTAGGTCGAGTTTGTCCCTTCCCGAGTAGGACCCTCCATATGCTGCTTATGGAAAGTTTCCTGAACACACTTAACAAATTTCATTCCATCTAAGTCCTTAACACTCTGGACGTTCCAGTCCATGTTAATATAATTAAAATCACCTATTATGACAATCCTAT
>NW_025123049.1:0-1069 GCF_004010195.1 Chiloscyllium plagiosum | reverse complement strand
TTGTTCTGCTGATTCGTCGTCAGTTTCCATCGTTTGGAGTTCTCGTCCCCGTTCCTGACCAGAGAAGATTCCTCACATTCTTTGTGGTGAGTTTTGAGGGAATCGCATCATTTGAAACATGATCAGTCCAGAATACGCTGCTCATTCACAAAACCAGCTGCTGAAGCCCACTGTCTCTAAACACATTTCCCTCCCACAGTTGCACAGAGTGTTTCGGTTTATTCAGTGTCTTTTCGGCTTTGTGCGACAGGTTTATGTGGATGGGCTGGGAAAAGACATTGACGTGCTCGGTCAGCCATGATGATATCAAATGGGGGAGTAGCGCTTACGGGTGAAATGGCCCCCTTCTATTCCTCTCTGTGCTGTTTCTGACAGAGGGTTTTAAACAATAACATGATGAGGACCCTGTGAATCTACACCACGGAATACCAAGGACCTCCCCTTTATCCCACCGCTCTCACAGCTGGAATACACAGCTCCTGTTGCAGCTTTGGATCAGACAGTGGAGGATTCTCCCAGGCGCTCATCAGACTGCATGCTCCTTCACACAGGTTTCCAACTGGGCACATGGAGCAAACGGCCGTGTGGATATTGGGGATTCAGGGAGAGATTTCCCCTTTCCTGGGCTAGAGTTCTGGCCAGGGTAATAATCATGAATCTCGGGCATTCTGGATCTTATTCAGGATTTTTATCATTTTACAATTTAAACTGAAATTCAATTTACTCTTGCATAACATTCTGATATCTTCAGTATTCATGAAAACTGTGCAACATGTTCATGGATGTAACCATGTTGAATATTGATGATGAGTGCAGTATATTTCTTGCTGTCTGTAGGGAACATGCAGAAGGAAGATAGTGAAGTGTCGTTGAATCGAATTATGTGCCAAATTGAAGCCGACCGAATGAGAAGTCCTGTGACAGCGATAATATAACATTGTCTGTAAACAACGCGACCCTCAAAAACCCAGTTTTCAATCAAGACTATTTTGCACAACGTTTATCTATGTCCCATTTCCTGAACATGATGCTCTAGAAGTCGCAGGTCCATATCAGTTCCTCCTCCTCT
>NW_025123048.1:0-1069 GCF_004010195.1 Chiloscyllium plagiosum | reverse complement strand
TGTGGCCATTTTCTTTCCTTTATGAATGGGACAGGTTTGATGTTGGCTGGGCCAGAGTTTATTTTTATTTCCTATTTGCTGTTGAGAAGCTGTTGGGAAACTGCCTTTCTGAACCACTGTACGTCGATGTGGTGTCGGCTGCCAGTGCTCAGGTCCAACTGGTTTCACTTCTTTGAGAACTTGTGTTATAGCTGAATGGTTGGCTTGGCCATTTCAAAGGGCATTTGAGAATCTACCATTGCTGAGGGTCTGGAGTAACATGTACGTCAGACCAGTGAAGGTAGCAAGTTTCCTTCCCTGAAGGACGGTAATGAGCCAGGGGCTTTTAGTTTTAACAACCATCAATGTTTCATTAGATTGTTAATTCCAAATATTTTATTGAATTCAAATTCTACCGTCTGCTGTGGGGAGATTGAAGGCCGTGTTTGGGTCATTACCTGGGTCCCTGGATTTATAGTTTGGAGAAAATAACATGAGACCATCACCTCCCCAACAACTCCTTCAGCAATAGCAGTGTTGCTATTATCATGACTGAGGGAAGGAAAATTGTGCATTTACATTGTCAAACACTTCCATGGAGAACAATGCTGTTAATAATTCAGGTGACAGTGTCTATGCAGAGATCATATAGATTTTCAGCTCCGAATAGAAACTGAAGTGAAAAGCATTTTTTAACGTTGAGTGGATATGCCTGTCTACAGCGTTTTGACTTGTTCCTGTCGTGGAAAGACAGTGCAGGTTCTGTGGATGATATTCTCAGACTTGTGGTGTCACCTGCTGCGATCATTCAGGCAGATTTGAGAGTCTCACGTTCCCACTCTGGACAAGGTGTGGGCACTGCACTTAGAGAGTGTCTGGGTCTACAGGGAGGAGCAGGACATTGCACTATCCTGAAATTTCCACAAATGTTTTCCAATGACATATTTTTCCAGATGCAAAGTGTGAAGCCAGTTTTTGTGAACAATGTGGAGGTCACAGAGCTGTGAACCTCCTTCAGCATATCCAATAGTCTCACACCAGGGAGAGGTCTGTATTAAAAATCTCCAACAATGGTTTTGTTCTGGAACAT
>NW_025123047.1:0-1069 GCF_004010195.1 Chiloscyllium plagiosum | reverse complement strand
GCCAGGATTATGTCTTCCCCTCCTCCCTCACCATACACTGACATCACCACACATTCTTGAAGCCAGGTCTCCTGCTTCCGTTGTATTTAGAGTTACACAGACAATGCTAAATACAACGGAAGCAGGAGACCTGGCTTCAAGAATGTGTGGTGATGTCAGTGTCTGGTGAGGGAGGAGGGGAAGACATAATCCTGGCACACATCACACTGGAATGTTTCTGTGTGGCTGCACTGATGCTGCAGGGAGGTCTTTTAACAGAACACCAAATGGTTTCGCTCCTGTGCGTATGTTGATGGACAGGAGACACACTGACTTTGTGAAGCCTTATCACACACCTTCCATCTGAATAGTTTCTCACCAGTGTGAATCTGCTTTAGCAGATGAGTGGTCTAAAGCAAATCAATTGCTAGGTTTTTTTTCCTTATTTCAAAAATATACTTTATTCATAAAATTATTTTGATTTCTATACAATTGATGATGCCATTCATATGTAAACATTGCATTTCTTTACATACAGTGGTCAGAATTAATCATTCGTATATACAAGTCTGTCCATTTTCCCTCCATATATTTAGCTGAGGCATCAGCAGAGCCCAAATGACTGCGTGGGCCCCCTGTTCTTCGTTAGGCAGGCAGATGTTACACGGTGGTCTTTCCCCACCGCGTCTTGACGGCAGGTGCCCCAAGCTTCAGCGCGTCCCTCAGCACGTAGTCCTGGACCTTGGAATGTGCCAGTCTGCAACACTCAGTCAGGGTCCACTCCTTCAGCTGGAAGATCAACAGGTTTCGGACAGACCAAAGAGCGCCTTTCACCGAGTTGGTGATCCTCCAGGCACAGTTGATATTTGTCTCGGTGTCCGTCCCAGGGAACAGACTGTAGAGCACGGAGTCCCATGTCACGGAGCTACTCGGGACAAACCTCGACAAATGCCACTGCATTCCTCTCCAGACTTCCTTTGTGTAGGCACATTCCAGAAGGAGGTGTGTGACAGTCTCGACCAATCCCGCCCCCCCCTCCCCCCGCTTCGAGGGCAGTGTGCAGTGCGGCAGAGAATCTGGGCGTGCATAA
>NW_025123046.1:0-1069 GCF_004010195.1 Chiloscyllium plagiosum | reverse complement strand
GGTAACCTCAACACAGCATGGTAACCTCAAACATAGTATGGTAACCTCAAACACAGTATGGTAACCTCAGACTGAGTGTGTTAACCTCAAACACAGCATGGAATCCTCAAACACAGTATGGTAGTCTCAAACACAATATGGTAACCTCAAAACCAGTATGGCAACCCCAACACAGCATGGTAACCTCAAACACAGCATGGTAACCTCAGACCCAGTATGGTAACCTCAAACACAGTATGGTAACCTCAGACCGAGTGTGGTAACCTCAGACACAGCATGGAATCCTCAAACCCAGCATGGTAACCTCAATACAGCATGGCAACTACAAAGACAGTACGGTAATCTCAAACCCAGTGTGGTAACCCCAACACAGCATGGTAACCTCAAACACAGCATGGTAATCTCAAACCCAGTACGGTAACCTCAAACCCAGTACGATAGCCTCAAACACAGCATGGTAATCTCAAACCCAGCATGGTAGCCTCAACACTGCATGGTAACCTCAAACACACTATGGTAATCTCAAACCCCGTATGGTAACCTTAAACACAGCACGATAACCTCAAACCCAGTATGGTAACTTCAAACACAGCATGGTAACCTCAAATACAATATGGTAACCTCAAACCCAGTATGGTAATCTCAAACCCAATAAGGTAACCTCAAACACAGCATGGTAACCTCAAACCCAGCATGGTAACCTCAAACCCAGCATGGTATCCTCAAACCCAGTGTGGTAATCTCAAACCAGTATGGTAACCTTAAACACAGCACGATAACCTCAAACCCAGTATGGTAACTTCAAACACAGCATGGTAACCTCTAATACAATATGGTAACCTCAAACCCAGTATGGTAATCTCAAACCCAATACGGTAACCTCAAACACAGCATGGTAATCTCAAACCCAGCATGGTAACCTCAAACCCAGCATGGTATCCTCAAACCCAGTGTGGTAATCTCAAACCCAGTATGGTAATCTCAAACCCAGTATGGTAATCTCAAACACAGCATGGTAACCTCAAACACAGTATGTTAACCTCAAACCCAGTATGGTAACCTCAAACCC
>NW_025123045.1:0-1069 GCF_004010195.1 Chiloscyllium plagiosum | reverse complement strand
AAAGAGTTGTCATAGTGAGTGACTTCAACATCCTCAACATTGACTGGGACTCCCTTACAGCAAGTGGATTAGACGGGGCAGGATTTGTTTTGTTTACTTGACACGATATGTGGATAGTCCACTACAGGAAGGGTCATACTGGACCTCGTATTGGCTAATGAGCCTGGACAGGTGACTGACATTTCAGGGGGACAGCATTGTGGAATCATTTTGGAAACTCCTTCAGTTTTAAGATAGCTTAACAACATGGATAAGTCAGGAACTTTTGAGAAGCTTTGGAATTGGAGTAAGGCAACTTACGTCAGTATCAGGCAGGAGCTAGGGAGTGTTAATTGGGAGGAGTAGCTGTCAGGCAAATCCACATTTTGTGTGTGGCAACTGTTCTACAGGAAGGGTCATACTGGACCTCGTATTGGCTAATGAGCCTGGACAGGTGACTGACATTTCAGGGGGACAGCATTGTGGAATCATTTTGGAAGCTCCTTCAGTTTTAAGATAGCTTAACAACATGGATAAGTCAGGAACTTTTGAGAAGCTATGGAATTGGAGTAAGGCAACTTACGTCAGTATCAGGCAGGAGCTAGGGAGTGTTAATTGGGAGGAGTAGCTATCAGGCAAATCCGCATTTTGTGTGTGGCAACTGTTTATTAAATCCTGATTGCAATATCTTCTGGTGAACGTCCTCCTGAGTGTTCGAATTTCAATCTATTTTATTTGAACAGATATTTCGAAGTCGCTGTATACCAGATAACAGCAAGAGATAGTGGATGATTGTGCCCTGTGTCCTTCACTGAACCAGCTTGTCTCTACAGGCACCTAACATTTTTATTGTGGGTCGGAGAACCACAGAATTAATAGAGCACAGACGGAGGCCATTCAGTCCTTCGTACACCTACGAGCTCTCCAACTACGCTATCTGAAAACGGAGAGAGTTATTGGAGATAGACAAAGAGAGAGAGAGAGAGAGAGAGAATGAAATAGAGAGAAAGAATGTGAAGGGAGATAAACAGCGAGGAGAGAAAACGGAGTGACAGAGTGAGTGAGAAATGAAGGGGTGTGAAACGGGGAT
>NW_025123044.1:0-1069 GCF_004010195.1 Chiloscyllium plagiosum | reverse complement strand
ATACAGTGAATGTGGAACACAATCCATGTTCAACCTAAACATTGAATGTGGAACACAGTCCTTGTTAAAATTAAACAGTGAATGTGGAACACAGTCCATGTTCAAATTAAGCAATGAATGTGTACTCAGTCCATGTTCTAATTAAACAATGAATGTGGAACTCAGTCCATATTCAGGTAAACTGTGAATGTGGAACACAGTCCATTTTCAAATTAAGCAATGAATGTGGAAAACAGTCCATGTTAAAAATAAACAGTGAATGTGGAAAACAGTCCATGTTCAAATCAAACAAATTAAGCAGTGAATGTGGAACATAGTCCATGTTCAAATTAAACAGTGAATATGGAACACGGTCCATGTTCAAATTAAACAGTGAATGTGGAACACAGTCTATGGTCAAAATAAACAGTGAATGTGGAACACACTCCATGTTCAAATTAAACATTGAATGGGGAACACAGTCCATGTTCAAATTAAACAGTGAATGTGGAACACGGACCGTGTTCAAATTAAACAGTGAATATGGAATACAGTCTATGGTCAAATTAAACAGTGAATATGGAACACAGTCCATGTTCAAATTAAACAATGAATGTGGAACTCAGTCCATGTTCAAATTAAACAGTGAATGTGGAACACAGTCTATGGTCAAATTAAACAGTGAATATGGAACACAGTCCATGTTCAAATTAAACAATGAATGTGGAACTCAGTCCATGTTCAAAATAAACAGTGAATGTGGAACACAGTCTATGGTCAAAATAAACAGTGAATGTGTATCACAGTCCATGTTCAAATTAAACAGTGAATGTGGAACACAGGCCATGTTCAAACTAAACATTGAATGTGGAACACAGTCCTTGTTCAAATTAATTAGTGAATGTGGAACACGTACCGTGTTAAAATTAAACAGTGAATGTGGAACACAGTCCATGTTCAAATTAACCAATGAATGTGTACTCAGTTTATGTTCAAATTAAACAATGAATGTGGAACTGAGTCGATGTTCAAATTAAACAGTGAATGTGGAACACAGGTCTATGGTCAAATTAAACAGTGAATATGGAAC
>NW_025123043.1:0-1069 GCF_004010195.1 Chiloscyllium plagiosum | reverse complement strand
GACAGAAAGAGACAGAGAATGCAGAAAGAGACAGAAGTAGACTGCAGACAGAAACAGATAGAGAGTGCACTTTGAGATTGTGAGTACAGACAGATGCAGCAAATGGAAACTGGAGATAGATTGTAGAGACTGAAGAAATAGAGAAAAGAGCTGAAAGACAGACACAAGGAACGTGGATGTTCCTTCCCGGAATATGTTTAAGGTAAGTTTGAAACGAGTTTGCTGTCAGAGGGATCAAGGATATAGGGAGGATGTGGGAAACTGGAGCTAAAGCCCAAAGTCAGCCATGATTGGATAGTATGGAGGAGCCGAGTTGACAGGCTGAATGGCCTACTCCTTTCCCCATGAGTTTATGTGCACAGGTTGGCTGCTTGACTGACCCTTCCATCTTAGACTCATTCCAGGGAGTGAACCCAAACAGTTGCCAGAGTTGTGTCCCAGTGACTGTGGATGAATGATCACAAAGCTGCTGGGCATGAGGAAGTGAACCCTGGGCTGCACCAACCCAATAAATGTTAAATCAAATGTTCAACTGCGGCTGTTGGAGATCTCAAACACACAGAGAACACTGGAGCAACTCAGCAGGTCTGGCAGCATCTGTGGAGAGAGAAACTGAGTTAATGTTTCCAATCCATTCTGGAAAAGAGTCACTTGACCCGAAATGTCAACGAAAGGGAAGGTGTTGTCACTGAATGTGTTCACAGACTACAATGTGTTATAAAAACAGCAGCAGCGTGCATTCAGGTATCACCCAGGATCCAGAGAGAGAGAGAGAGAGAGAGAGCAGTGGAAGGTGATAATTCTCACCCCCACTATCTGGGGAGGGAGAATCTTTCAGAGGCTTCCAGTTGCTGACTTGATGCCTAACTGCAGCACCCTGGGATAAACTCACTGCTGGAAAAACAAGTAGGTACAGGGATCTCGCGCTCAAATTGAGCCTTCAACCATTTCCAAGCTCCTTTCCCACCTTTGTCTCTTTCACATGAAGCAACGTCAGGTCTGCACACTCGCCTGTCTCTGGGTGATCGTTCATGGGGGATCGACTCTGGGTGAGCACCGTAATTCATCT
>NW_025123042.1:0-1069 GCF_004010195.1 Chiloscyllium plagiosum | reverse complement strand
CATTCCGAAAATGAGAAACTTCATCATCAACTGAAAGAATTTGGAGCTGATTCAGTGAGTGCATATGTTAAAACATTAAACATTTCCATTGTATTGTAAACAATAATTTCCTTAAGTCATGTCCACAGCAAGTTCTTCAGGAGTGCTTAACATATTAATTCACCAGAACATAGAAAATCAGAGCAGCAGCAGGCCATTCAGCCCATAGACCCTGATCTATCGTTTTTTATATATATATATATATATATATATATATATACCATGGATGATTATTCAACTTTGAACCCTGTTCCTGTTTTCTCCCTGATATCCTTGACCCCTTTAACCCTTAAGAACTTTATCTGCCTGGCGTTATAGAGATGTTCAGCACAGAAACAGGTTATTTTGTCTAACTGTCCATGCTGAACAGATACCCCAAATTAATCTAGTTCAGATGGAGTTTAATTTAGTTAAATGTGAGGTGCTACATTTTGGAAAAGCAAATCAGGGCATGACTTATACACTTAATGGGAAGGTCCTGGGGACTGTGCTGAACAAAGAGACCTTGAAGTGCAGGTTCATAGTTCCTTGCAAGTGGAGTCACAGGTAGATAGGATAGTGAAGAAGGCATTTGGTATGCTTTCCTTTATTGGTCAGAGGACGGAGTCGAGGAGTTGGGAGGTCATGTTGAAGCTGTATATGACATTGGTTAGGCCACTTTTGGAATATTCTGTGCAATTCTGGTCTATCTCCTAGAGAAAGGACGTTGTGAAACTTGGAAGGGTTCAGAAAAGATTTACAAAGTTATTGTCAGTGTTGGAGGCTTTGAGCTGTACGGAGAGGCTGAATAAACTCTGTTTTCTCTGGAGCGTCGGAGGTTGAGGGGTGACCTTATAGAGGTTTATAAAATAATGAGTCCCATGGTTAGGGTAAATAGACAAGGTCTTTCTCTGGGATGGGGGAATCCAGAACTAGAGGGCATAGGTTTAGAGTGAGAGGGGAAACATTGAAAAGGGACCTCAGGGGCAACCTCTTCATGCAGAGGGTGGTGCTTGTGTGGAATGAGCTGCCAGAGAAATGGTGGAGGCTG
>NW_025123041.1:0-1069 GCF_004010195.1 Chiloscyllium plagiosum | reverse complement strand
AAAGGGCTGAATGGCCTACTCCTGCACCTATTGCTTATTGTCTATTGTCATAGTATGATTAAAGGCAGTCAGCATGGCTTTGTGAGGGGCAGGTCATGCCTCACAAATCTTATTGAGTTCTTTGAGGAAGTGTCAAGACAGGTCGATGAAGGTCAAGCAGTGGATGTGGTGTATGTGGACTTCAGCAAGGCATTTGATAAAGTTCCTCATGGTAGACTCATTCATAACATCAGGAAGTATGGGATACAGGGAGATTTAGCTATCTGGATTCAGAATTGGTTGACTGACAGAAGGCAGAGAGTGGTTGTAGATGAAACATATTCTACCTGGAGGTCAGTGTTGAGTGGGGTCCCGCAAGGCTCTGTCTTGGGCCTCTGCTCTTTGTAGTTTTTATAAATGACTTGGATGAGGAGATTGAGGGGTGGGTTAGTAAATTTGCAGATGACACAAAGGTTGGAGGTGCCGTCAATAGTATTGAGGACTATTGCAGGCTGCAGCGTGACATCGACAGGATGCAGAGCTGGGCTGAGAAATGGCAGATGGAGTTGAACCTCGATAAATGCGAAGTGATGCATTTTGGAAGGTCGAACTCAAATGCTGAATATAGGATTAAAGACAGGATTCTTGGCAGTGCAGAGGAACAGAAGGATCTGGGTGTGCAAGTACATAGATCCCTCAAAGTTGCCACCCAAGTGGATAGGCTTGTTAAGAAAGCATATGGCGTTTTGGCTTTCATTAACAGGGGTATTGAGTTTGAGAGCCGCAAGGTTTTGCTACAGCTCTACAAGTCCCTGGTGAGACGACACTTGGAATATTGTGTCCAGTTCTGGTCGCCCTACTATAGGAAAGATACAGAGGCTTTGGAGAGGGTGCAAAGAAGGTTTACCAGGATGCTGCCTGGACTGGAGGGCTTGCCTTATGCAGAGAGGTTGAAAAAGCTCAAACTTTTCTCTCTGGAGAGAAGGAGGATGAGAGGTGACCTGATTGAGGTATACAAAATAATGAGAGGAATAGATAGAGTCAATAGCCAGAGACCTTTTCCCAGGACAGGATTGACTGGTATGTGGGG
>NW_025123040.1:0-1069 GCF_004010195.1 Chiloscyllium plagiosum | reverse complement strand
TGACCAAAAGCAAACATTTCACTCCTCCTCAATACCCCATTTCTCCTCCTATGAGCCACTTTGTCATGTTGTCTATGTTACAAGCAGCCGAGTGCACTTGGTTTCTGAATTGAAATTTGGCCATTGAAGTGATCAGAATTAATATATATCGATGGCTAGCTGTGTCTGCACGAACTGTAATTATCCACCAATACGATGCCGTTTGTTCCACCAAAACTGGAAACAATGATTTGTGATTATATTGCAGTCGGATGTAGAAAGTCATCCCAGCGATCTTCACGTTATTATAGTTTACTGTGGCCATACAGCATTGCGAGGCAGTTTGATGTGACTAAAACTTGGATGGAAAGAATGTAGATTGATGAGAAGGCAAAATGGCAGAGTCTCTGGCCACAATCGATCTGTCTGGCTTGATTATATGAGTGGCGGCTGTTCAAGAGCAACTTCCACTCCATCACTTCAACCAGCAAGAGGAGATAAGTGTGAACACAACATTCCAACTGTGACATATACGCATTGCTTCGATGTTATTGATCGAAATCCTGGAACTCGCTCCTGAACCTTTATTATAGACCACATCATATTTGTGAAGTAATTTAAGAGGTAGCTCACCACCACTTTTTCAAGAACGGTTTGGGAAGACTTGCTGGCAGAGCCAATGATATGCACATGATATTGGAAACAGTCTAAACCTATGGATAGATGATTGGCTAACCAATGATACAGGAGGGATAAGGGGCACGCTCAGGATCGCAACTTACAACTAGCAACGTTCCACAGGGATCAGTGCTGGGGCACAAAATTATTTACTATATTTATATGAATTACTTGGATAAGTGAAGTGAATGTACTATTGCCAAGACTGCAGTAGATACAGTTGATTAGAATGCAGGTGGTAAGGATGACATGAACTCTTAATCCAAGTTCAGTGAGTAATCGGGAAGGCAAAAGGGTGATTGGCCTTTAAATGGAGTACAAAAGTAGGGAGGTTATAGTGAACCTCCGCCTGGAGATTTTGATTGAAAGTGCAGTGAACATTCAACCAGCTGACAGTGGATCTGAATCACAT
>NW_025123039.1:0-1069 GCF_004010195.1 Chiloscyllium plagiosum | reverse complement strand
ATCTGGCCTTTTACCTAAAGTGGGCTTTGACAATTTTATGTTTTCCTTCTTCTGGCTATGTTGAGCGGCCGCAATGACAGCATTTCCCATCACCTGCAGGAAACTGTTGGCTACTTTCCGCCGCTCTGTAATGTCCAGACCCTTCCAAATGGAACGATTGCCGAGCAGATGCTGTGAAAATTCCATGGCCCTCTGTCGAGAAAACCAGCACATTAGATAGCAAGGACTACTTTTGTGTTTTTCAGAGCATTCAAGGGGTGACGGGTTTACTCTTTCTCTTGAACAATACTTAGGAATCATGTGAAGAAAGATCCCTGGAATCAAACTCCGAATATCCACACAACAGGCTGAGTCTCAATCAGGATAGGAGCGGCGAACTGATCCTGAGCAGAACTAAAAACAATAACATGGCAAAATTGTGTGATAGACCTCCAGACAGGGGTTCAACAGATCTGTTAAAGTGACTGCCACAACTTGCATTTGTATGGCGCCTATGTCAGGGTGGAACAGTGTCTCCGTGGTTAGCACTGCTGCGTGACAGTGCCAGGGACCAGGATTCAATTCCAGCCTCTGTATGGACTTAGCATGTTCTCCGCGCCAGTGTGAGTTTCCTCCGGGTGGTCCAGTTTCCTCCCATGGTCCAAAGATGAGCAGGCTAATTGAATGGGCCATGCTAAATTGCCCATAGTGTGCATCGGAGGTGTGTAGGTTAGGCATATTAGTCAGGGGTAAATGTGGAGTAATACGTGGGTGACTCTTCAGAGGGTCAGTGTGAACTCATTGGGCCAAAGAGCCTATTTCCACACTGCATGGAGTATATGACATCAAAGAAGGTGCTGTACAAACAGACCAAAAAAAGACACTTCAAGCTGAGGAAGACTGAATGTTTTGGCCTTGCCAACGGATTGTAAGGAAGGCTAGTGGGCACTTTCGCATTGCGATATTCTTTCAATTGAAGCTGTCCTGGGAAGATGTGTCTGACACATTTGCCACTGAGTATTCTGTGTGGTAAAGGAGCGCTCACCTGCACTGTAACGTCAGCCTGAGAGCTGCGATTGTGTATCTCCCG
>NW_025123038.1:0-1069 GCF_004010195.1 Chiloscyllium plagiosum | reverse complement strand
TGTTCCCCTTTAACCAGAGGCACAGTGACATTGATTCCCTTTAACCAGAGGCACAGTGACATTGATCCCCTTTAACCAGAGACACAGTGGCATTGCTTCCTTAAACCAGAGGCACAATGACATTGTTCCCCTTAAACCAGAGGCACAGTGACATTGTTCACCTTTAACCGGAGGCACAGTGATATTGTTTCCCTTTAACCAGAGACACAATGGCATTGCTCCCTTAAACCAGAGGCACAATGACATTGCTCCCCTTTAACCAGAGGCACAGTGAATTGTTCCCCTTTAACCAGAGGCACAGTGACATTGTTCCCCTTTAACCAGTGGCACTGTGACATTGTTCCCCTTTAACTAGAAACACTGTGATATTGTTCCACTTTAACCAGAGACACAGTGACATTGCTCCCTTTAACCAGAGACACAGTGACATTGTTCCCCTTTAACCAGAGGCACAGTGACATTGTTCCCCTTTAACCAGAGAGACAGTGACATTGCTCCCTTTAACCAGAGACACAGTGATATTTTTCCCTTTAACCAGAGGCACAGTGATATTGTTCCCCTTTAACCAGAGACACAGTGACATTGCTGCCTTTAACCAGAGACACTGTGACATTGTTCCCCTTTAACCAGAGACTCTGTGACATTGTTCCCCTTTAACCAGAAACACTGTGATATTGTTCCACTTTAACCAGAGGCACAGTGATATTGCTCCCTTTAACCAGAGGCACAGTGACAGGGTTCCCCTTTAACCAGAGGCACAGTAACATTGCTCCCTTTAACCAGAGTCACATTGACACTGTTCCCATTTAACAAGAGGTTCAGTGACATTGCTCCCTTTAACCAGAGGCACAGTGACATTGTTCCCCTTTAAACAAAGGCACAATGATATTGTTCCCTTTAACCAGAGGCACTGTGAAATTGCTCCCTTTAACCACAGGCTCCGTGACACTGTTCCTCTTTAACCAGAGGCGCAGTGAAATTGTTCCCCTTTAACCAGAGACACAGTGAAATTGTTCCCCTTTAACCAGAGACACAGTGATATTGTTCCCCTTTAAACAGAGGCACAGTG
>NW_025123037.1:0-1069 GCF_004010195.1 Chiloscyllium plagiosum | reverse complement strand
TGCTCTCCCTTTCGGTCAAACCCACAAGCTCCAATTTTATGGCAGTTTAGCGACATCCTTGGTGTAGCACGGCCCACCAGAATTGTACCCACAAGTGGCATTATGTCGGTCCCATCCAGTTCCAACACCCCGTTACAGCAGCTGTATCTCATGGTCTGCCCAATGAAGGGAAGGGTACCAAACCTCTCCTGCAGCACCCTGTGATCGCTTGACCCTTGGCTCAGTGTTTGGGCCCCCTCCCCAGGGCCCTCCCACTCACTGTGTACAAGTCCTGCCCATGGTTTGCCCTTTCACAAGCCGGCCCCTCGCAATCATCCGACTTGACCTGCATCTGCCTTTCCACGGGCCAGCCGCCCGGTTGGGTCAAGGTGACGGCGTCCCCTGCGTTGACCTGCTTCACCGTCCAGCACCAGTCCTTGCGGCACACTGCTGGTCACAGGTCTCCACCCTCTCCCACCACCCTGTGCCTCCGAACATTCGGTCTCCAACTGCGGTGCCCAGGCAGCCTCCCTTAAACAAAGAGATTACCCACTCTCTCGTCCTCCCAGAAGCTCACCTGCCTGAGCTTCTGTCATCTCTTCGCTAGCACCCCACAATGTCCTGGGGTACACTCGACCACACCCCGTGGATTTCAAGCTATCGCTATGGATTTCCCCAGAGGTTCCTAACTTTTCTCTCTCTCTCTCTCTTTAGGATGTCCCCCATCTCCTGCAGTCCCTTCGTGGATCTTCCACAGGCCCAATTCTCTCCCCAGTTACCCTCCTGCTCTTGGTAGAATCGCTCTGGGACTCTCCTTAACCTTATCTGCCCAAGCTACCCCATGTCCCCTCTTGGTCCTCCTGATTTCCCTCTTAGGTGTACTCCGGGTACACAGATCCCTGAAAGTTGCCACCCGGGTTGACAGGGTGGTTAAGGTGGCGTGCGGCGCGTTGGCGTTTATGGGGAGAGGGGACGAGTTTCGGAGCCATGGGGTGGTGCTGCAGCCGTACGTAACCCTGGTGTGCGGTCGCACTCGGAGTATTGCGTACTGCTCTGGTCACCGCGTTACAGGAAGGATGTGGAAGGTTCG
>NW_025123036.1:0-1069 GCF_004010195.1 Chiloscyllium plagiosum | reverse complement strand
TGTGGGACAGGTTTGGAGGGCAGAATGGTTTATAGATATTCATAATTATTATATCCTTAAGTATGAAAAGAGGTGGTGATTGGATGTGAGGTTAGCACAGTTTTAATGTAATGGGTCCGACAATGATCTAAAGATGACCATTTAGTGCTGTGCGGTCTGTGGTATCCTCATCCTCAACGAATAGGGAAGACTCTGTTATTGAGGATATTCTAGGCTGAGCTCGACTGATCTTTGCAGGACAGGAGAGTCAATGTTTATCGGGAACAAACAGGAGAGGGATGATCAGACACAATTGGATCAGCCATGAGCATTCTGAATGTGTTTTTATCTCAATCCGCCCTCGATGTTGTTATAGAGATATACTGCTGCCCCTACCCCATGTGTGGTTCCCTCAATCCACCACTCGAAGCTGTTACAGAGACATACCGCTGTCCCTACCCAATGTGTCGTTCCCTCAATCCGTCTCATGGTGCTGTTACAGAGATATACTGCTGCCCCTACCCCATGTGTTGTTCCCTCAATCCACCATCGAGGCTGTTACAGAGATATACTGCTGCCCCGAACCCATGTGTTGTTCCTCCAATCCACCCCTCGATGCAGTTACAGGGTAGGGGATCACCCCAATCTGTCAGACAGGATCGTTACAATGAGAAATGGGGAGAGCATTCTGCCCCTCTAAGAAATTACACAGGAATATAGAATTAAGTAATTCAGATCGTTGAGTACATTACACAGCCCTGGACGAGGCCATTCAACCTGCCTGAACGGCTACACAGGAACAGGGAATATGTCGCTAGCAGAAAATAGAGAGTAGAGAGAAATGTTTACTTTCAGGTTGCAAAGCTCTAACTGATGGAGTGCCTCAGAGATCACTGTGGGGTCATCAATGACCAATACTCTGTATCAATGATCTGGAAGAAGGGGAGGGAATGGCTTGGAGCTCAATTAGCTTGTACACAAAGATGGTCATTCATTGTGTCGTCAAATTGAGATACTGAGTCTGCAATATGATTATACACAGGGAGGGTTAGTGCCCAAACCTTCAGTAGAAATAACATAAGGTAAATTG
>NW_025123035.1:0-1069 GCF_004010195.1 Chiloscyllium plagiosum | reverse complement strand
ATAAGTAATGCCACACCCCACACCTATTTACTTTCCTCCCTATTCCTTTGAAGCATCTAAACCCTGGACTATCTAACAGCCATTCCTGCCCCTTCCCTGTAACATAAAAGTCTCTGTAATGGTCACAATGCAGTTCCAAATAAGGACTCATGCTTTAGGGTTGTCACCCTTATTCCTGATAAATGTTGTGTTCATAAAAACTCAGTTCAACCCATCACACTAACTGCACATTTGCCCTATCAACCGTATATCCCTCTTCACAGACTCTCTGCACTCTGTATCTAGCTGTCCACTACCGTCTCCGGCCTCTGGTCTGGAGCTACTGTTTTCATGCCCGTATCAATCTAGTTGAAACTATTCTGAACAGCTCCAGCAAACATCTGCCCAGGATATTGTTGGCTATCCAGTTCAGGTGCAAGCAGTCATTCTGTGCAGGTCCCAGGTGTACAATTGTCCAAGGAAAACTGATGATAAGCTTCCTTCCTTGATTGTGGCATACCATCTAGTGAAGGGGACCCACAGTTCGATTTGGAATGGGATTCCTGGATTTGGATCCAGCAACACTGAATGAATGATCACTTTAATTTCAATCTCAATGGCGTGTGCCTAACTCAGTGGGGAACGTACAGAGTTCAAAATCTAATGGATCTACGACCTTTTTTGAGACATGCAAGTGTAATCATGGGTTGGAAAGATGCTGTTGGAGGAGATAGCTTTATGCCTGTATATGGTACACACTACTGCAATGGTGTGTCAGTCGTTGAGTGAGTGAATGCTGAATGTTTCGTTCGCTGCCGTATATATCATTTTATAACGAACGTGTTTTATTTCTCAGTTAATGTAATAACGATTGTAATCCTTTCCCGGCGAAAGTGCGGATTGTGTGGATGTGTCACTCGCTACCTCATGACCATGGCAATAGCTGATCTGCTGGTGGTGCTCCTCGACCTGATATTGAGACATATTCCCATTCTTTTTCCAGAAAACTTTCTTTTCCTGGGATACATGGATGTGTGTAACATTCACGCGGTCCTGTTGTATGCAGTCACAGACTGCTCTGTCTGGTTCA
>NW_025123034.1:0-1069 GCF_004010195.1 Chiloscyllium plagiosum | reverse complement strand
CCTCAACTCTTTCCAAGTTATATCAATGATTTGAATGAAGGGACCAAAGGGATGGTATCAAAATTTGCTGATGACATAAAGAAAATGAGTGTGAAGAGGGTACAAGGAACTTACAAAGGATATAATAATTAATTATAATTATAAGGCTGATCTCACTAATGGTGATAATAGCCATCTGATTTACTGAATCATTTGGGAAGGAAACTGCTGCCTTTACTTGGTCTGGCCTACAAGACTCCAGACCCACAGTTTGCTGGTTGACTCTTAAGTGTTCTCTGGGGCAATAGGAACGGGCAGTAATTGCTGGCCTATTCAACAATTCCAACACACCATAAATGAATCATTTAAAAGTTTAGAACAGGAAACGGCCAAATGGTATTATAACTGGTCTGTTAATCCAGAGACCCAGATAACGTTCTCGGGATCAGGGTTTGATTTGCCACAGCAGGTGGTAGAATTTGAATTCAATAAAAATCTGAATTTGAAACCGTTGCTGATTGTTGTAAAAACCCATCTGGTTCATGAATGTCCTTCAGGGACGGAAACTGCCATCCTTACCTGGTCTGGTCTCCACATAACTCCAGACCCACAGTAATGTGGTTGGTACTGAACTGCCCTCTGGGAAATTAGGGATGGACAATAAATGCTGGACTAGCCATCAACTCATTAAATTAATTAAAATAAAAAGATGAATGTGGGCCTGAGAGGGCACAGCTTCAGATTATAGCATCGCAGAGGCTGCTGGGACAGTGTGGCCAACCTTACTTTGTTATAACTAAGTTGGGAGGAAGGCACTGTCCCTCTTTTTCTTTCTCTCTCTCTCTCTCTCTTTCTGGTTCCATTACTGCACGGGTTACAACATAAATGTTTTCTCTCATTCCCAGTGTGGTCATTCGTTTGATCTCTCTGTATTAGCTTTAGAATAAAAGGATCAGGCTGCTTCAATAAACAAAAAGGATTATGAAAAGTTTACCTTTCCAGACATCCCGCATTGACTGGTAAATCTTTGTTCTCGAAGGCAAAGATAAACAACATATGAGATGGTCAGCTGACTGTCATGCTGACATTC
>NW_025123033.1:0-1069 GCF_004010195.1 Chiloscyllium plagiosum | reverse complement strand
TTCTTAACCAGAACATGAGCATCTTTATTTCTCTATTGTTTCCTCCTTTTACCACCCTTACCTTCACTCTAACAGGAATGCAATGCCGCTGACGTTTCATTATCTCACTTATGAAAGCCTTGCACTTGTCGGCCCTCCCTTTACATGCAACCAATTTACTCTAATGAACTCTTAGAAGTTTTTGTTTCATACTATCAAAGTTTCCCCGAATCCAATGAGAAACTTTAACTTTTATACAAGACCTATCCTTTCCATAAGTATTTTCAAACTAATTGAATTATAGTCACTGGCCCCGAAACTGCTCTGCTCCAAACACTTCAATAACTTGCCCTGCCTTATATCACAAGACAAGGAGAAGTTTTTTTTTTCTCTGTGGTGGATGCATCTACATATTAATTAAGAAACTTTTGTTGACCACATGTACCAAATTCCTCACCATCCAAGTCCGTAACATTATGGCTGTCCCAATTTATGTTTGGCAGGTTAAAATTCACTATTATTACAACTCCATTATTCTTACATATAAATGAGATCTCTTTACATAGTTATTCTTCAATTTCACTATGACTACTGGGGGAGTCGATTACAATCGCATCGCCTTCTTATTTCTGACTTCCATTTACTTACCTTTACTGGACCATCCCTCAGAAATATCCTCTCTTACTTCAGCAGTACTATCTCACGACAGGAAAAAAAAACTGACGGGAAGCGCCTTCTCGATCTTCTGACTTCTGCATCACCTTTTGATGGTGTGAATTGCCCTTACAGGACTCTGTGCATAAATTAATCTAGCTATCCTTAATAACCGAAAATAGAAAACGTAATAGGTGACTTGGTGATGGGAAATATAAAGGTACATTGTGCCGTAAGGCAAATTCTGGATATAGCACATAACAGAAGAAAAAGTAACTCCATTCTCACTGCTCAGGTCTTGTCTGGGCTGCTGCACCTTCAGAGTATTTTCTATTTGCTTTTTCGATGAAATCAAACTCATCCCAATCGCTGTTTTGTAGTAGTTAAACATTTGTTACCAGAGGTTTGCTTTTTCAGGATGTAAGTCGCCTTTTCA
>NW_025123032.1:0-1069 GCF_004010195.1 Chiloscyllium plagiosum | reverse complement strand
ACCATTTGGTATGTATGACATGTACAACAAAAATTAACCACGTCCTTGAGCATTCCAACGACTAGAAATGCTTCTGCACCTTAGCCTGAGTCTTCCATACACCTAGGTGACCACCAGCAGCTAGTTTGTGTGCTACCCGTAACACGGTATGCTACCAGTCAAACGATCTAGTGCATTTTGGCTCATTTCCCTTCTGCACTAACCTACTGTTTTTCTCCACGTTCAGGTTTTTCCTGCACAATGACATCAAATAGGGTGTCAGTTACCTGAACATCAACTCCTTTGTCTTTCTTTCGTTTTTTCTTCTTGCTGTAACTTATGACAGTGGGATGTTGTTACTACACAGTCTGGAAAATTCCTGGGTATATTTCTTTTAACTGCTCAGTTCCCTAGTTTTCATTTGACTTCTCCACCATAAGGGGTGACTCTCCCACCTTGGATCCTATTAAATCGTTCACAAGAACAAACTGTATTACTGGAACTGACACTCTGTGACTCACTCTCACTGTTACTTCCCCAATCCTGATTTGGCACTCCAATGTGATGTTTCTGTCCCCAACCTTAATTTCTGTCCCAATTCCACAAGTTATCACGCTCTTGAGTAACACATCAGAAAGAGTGAAAATCCTTCCATATCTTGCTATTAGGGGCTGAGAGAAAGTGAGGACTGTAAATGATGGAGATCAGTGTTGAAAAGTGTGGGGCTGGAAAAGCATAGCAGATCAGGCAGTATCTGGGAGGCAGGAGAGTTGACGTTTCAGGCACAAGTCCTTCATCAGATAAGTGGGGGGTAAGGGAGGGAGAAGGGGCTGAGAAATAAATAGGATGGTGGGGGTGGAGCTGGGTGGAAGGTAGCTTGCAAGGCGATAAGTAGATGTAGGTGGGGTGTGATGGTGATAGGTCGGAGAGGAGAGTGAAGTGAATAGGTGGTAGGACAGCTAGAACCCTCAAATTATACAGCATCAACATCGACTTCATCAATTTCCAAATCTCCCCTCCCAAACCTTATGCCAGATCCAACCATTCAAATTAGCACTGCCCTCTTGAACTGTCTTAATTAGATTAGATT
>NW_025123031.1:0-1069 GCF_004010195.1 Chiloscyllium plagiosum | reverse complement strand
ATACTATAGTTCAAGCACATTAGATGTGTCGGGATTTGTCCATTGTGTGCAGGAAAGCTTTCTGATACAGGATGTAGAACGCCAAAATAGGATTGAGGGCACATTAGATTTGGTACTGGGTAATGAACTTGTCTAGGTGTTAAATTTGGAGATAAATGATCACTTTGATGGTAGAGACCACAGTTCTTTTATGATTGTTTTTGTAGTGGGCAGGGAAATGGATACACCGGAGTAGAAGATCTACAGGTGGGGGAAAAGTAATTAAGATGCGATTAGACAAGACTCAGGATGCAGAGGATGGGAAAGGAAACTGCACGAGATGAGCGGAATAGAAATTCCGTGCTGGTTAAAGGAAAAGCACAAGGATTCTGTGTAAGCCAAGATGGAGAATGGGAAATAAAATTCTGGCTGTAATAGCTGCAACCTTTTTGAGATATTTTAGGAGTTGGAGGTGATTTCCTCGAATTCCAGGAGCAGTAATTACTGTTTTATAAGCTATTGCTTTGTTTTGGAACTTTGGAGAGGAAAAGACAAGTCAAAACAACATAACTTTTAAAAGGGGGAGGAACAGACAAAGAAACCTGGAGCGAGAGAGAGAGAGAGAGAGAGTTGGAGAAAGAGGAGGTGGGGTTGAGAGAGAGAGAGGCCTACGTTGCTAACTGCCACAGCAGTAAACCTATGCTTTTGATGTTGCATTCATGTATTGCTGGATATTGGAGTGCGTTTGGGATAATTAACAAACGGGGAAGTTCACAAGTAATCTTGGAGGAAACCGATTTGGCAGAGGTTACAGCACAGAAAGAGTTTGGTGGATATTTTAAGCGTGGCCTTTAAATAAGTCTGCAGTAGTGAGTCGAATGGGTTCTTCCTTGGTTCTAAGTTTTATTGAGATATGTCTTTTGATTAAACTTAAAGTATAAGCCGTATACTTTATAAGTATAAGTATAAAGTATTAATTTAACCTGGAGCAGTGTTTTGCAGATTAATAAGAATACTTTCTCAGTGCTGTTTTCTAGGTCTGGGGCTTGAAAAGAAGCAAAACTGGTCTTGAATATCGTGATATGCTCTT
>NW_025123030.1:0-1069 GCF_004010195.1 Chiloscyllium plagiosum | reverse complement strand
CCCATTGTCTCTCCGTATCTTCGTACATCCCATTGTCTCTCTGTAACTACACACACCCCAGTGTTTCTCTGTAACTACACACACCCCAGTGTCTCTCTGTCTCTACATATACCCCAGTGTCTCTCTGTATCTATGCATATCACAGTGTCTCTCTGTATCTATGCATACCCCAGTGTCTCTCTAGATCTACGTATACCCCAGTGTCTCTCTATATCTACACACACACCCGTGTCTCTCTGTATCTACGCATATCGCAGTGTCTCTCTGTATCTGCACGCACCCCAGTGTCGCTCTGTATCTACATGCACCCCAAAGTCTCTTTGTATCTACGTATACCCCAGTGTCTCTCTATATCTACACACACACCAGTTTCTCTCTGTCTCAACACACACCCCAGTGTCTCTCTGTATTTACATACACCCCTGTATCTACTTACACCCCAGTATCTCTCTGTATCTACAAGCATCCCAGTATCTCATTGTATCTACATACAACCCAGTGTCTCTCTCTGTATCTACGCATATCGCAATCTCTCTCTGTATCTGCACGCATCCCAGTGTCGCTCTGTATCTACATGCACCCCAAAGTCTCTCTGTATCTACATATACTCCAGTGTCTCTCTGTATCTACGTATACCCCAGTGTCTCTTTATATCTACACACACCCCAGTGTCTTTCTGGATCTATGCACATCACAGTGTCTCTCTGTATCTACACGCACCCCAGTGTCACTCTGTATCTCCATAGTCTCACTGTATCTACGTATACCCCAGTGTCTCTCTATATCTACACACACCCCAGTGTCTCTCTGTATCAACACACACCCCAGTGTCTCTCTGTATCTACACACCCCAGTATTTCTCAGTATATTCGTACACCCCAGTATCTCTCTGTATCTACATGCACCCCAGTGTCTCTCTGTATCTACACCCTCCCCAGTGTCTCTCTGAATCTATGCACACCACAGTGTCTCTCTATATCTACGTATACCCAGTGTCTCTCTGTATTTTCGTACATCCCAGTGTCTCTCTGTATCTACGTATATCCCAGTGTCTCTCTGTATCTACGTA
>NW_025123029.1:0-1069 GCF_004010195.1 Chiloscyllium plagiosum | reverse complement strand
GTGCAGTGAATGGATCTATAAATCTGGAACAGTGACCGTCAAAGCAGCTGTTTTCATCACCCCAGTACATTGCTCATTAACACTCTGTTAGATCACTGCCCAGAGTGAGGAAACTTGCAGCCCAAGCTGGAAGTGACAGGATGTGCAGCTCCCATCCATTTACAGCCCCATATGTCCATTGTGTCATGACAGGGGATGCAGTGGGCGTGAACGACACTGACAGAGAGAGATGGTGGGGGAATCAGTTTAAATATCAACAACAAAATATTTTTTGGGAAAAAAAGGGAAGGGAGATTGAGAGACAACTTCATGGAAGCTCACGGGTTTCAGAATGCTGAAATGAAGATATTTTGACAGCATCCTGCAACGTGAGCCAGTATTCCCATGAATGATGGGTGAATGGGATATTGGTGTGAGTTCGGATGATGGAGAGTTTTGGGTGAGCATTTGTTCTTCAGCGTTGTAACTGGCAGTGGAGTCAGCGGAATCTTCAACTCATTGGGCAGAAACTAACAATAATTTATCTCAGTGACATTTTCATTGAGTGTGACTGAGGGATTATCTGGACGAGGCCGAGTTAGTTTCCTGGTGCTATCTTATCGAACTCACCTCATTAACTACCCACCCCACCCCACGATGTACTATCATTCAATGCCAGCCTAATTCTCCCACCTTTCATGGCTGCAAGTAAACATAATCGCTTGGATGCCCTATGGATATCTCGTGATCCCTAGCACTGGTACCATCTTTAAAAGGCCAATTGGCAAACGGTTGAGCTTTTTCAGTTTGGAACTGCCCTGCACAGTGGTGTGAGCTCACCACCCAGCTCATTGTAGGATCTGCGGGTATGAAGAAATGTCCAACAATATAGGATAAGCATCAATAACTTTCCCCATTCTGCCAGCATAAGGGTCACCGTCTTCTCTCTCTCCCGCACACGCATTGAAATCTGTTGTAGCATCTACCCCCGAACAATGCTCATGCTCCACCACTCTCACTGCTGCATGCAGCACCTTCTCTCTCTCTCTCTCTCCACTTTACGCCCACACTATAAACACTGTATATCCGT
>NW_025123028.1:0-1069 GCF_004010195.1 Chiloscyllium plagiosum | reverse complement strand
TCACCTTTCTTAATTCTTCAAAATGTTCAATTGGATTTGTGAGACATGATCTTCCCCACACAAAGTTATGCTGCCTTTCGCGCATCAGCCATGTTTTTCCATGAGACAGCTGTATCTTTAAGAATGTTCTCCAGTAATTTCCCTACCACTGACCTAAGGCTCACGAACTGAATTTTCTTCGATTAACTCTCGTTCCCTTCTTCAAAAAGGAAACAATATTTACTCTCTCCCATTCTCAGTAAACTCTCGTGTGTCCAGAAGAGCATAACAAGAATGTGTACAACCCCCAACATTTTTTTTCCCTCACTTCTATCAACACTCTGTGATTGATACAATCAAATCTAACAGACTTGTCTACCTGAATGCTTTACAAAACGACCAGTATATCCTCCAATTTTTCGAAACTGAAGTACCTTGGAATATCACCACATCCTTCTCTCGATTTACTATCCATGCTGTCCTCTCGACTTACCACCCATACTGTAAGTCTCCTTTATGAATACGAATACATAATATTCGTTTAGGACTTCACCCACTTCCTCCTGATCCACGCATTAATTCCCTCGTTTTTCCTGGCATGGACATACTCATTCCCTGGCTACTGCCTTGCTCCTGATAAACCAGCTTGGGTTTACCTTAATTACGTTTCCCAGTTATATTCCAGGATGTATTTTTACTCTCTGAGCTCCGCGTTAACATTTTTAATATGTTTTCAATACAGTTTTCGAGGCCTGTCAGTGTCTTCAGTTTCCACACACTGACAAGTTCCTCCTTTTCGTTGTTTGAATGAGCTAGCCATTCCTCTTGTTACCAAAGCTTCCCAAATCTTGCCATTCTGAGCACTCTGTGTCGATGATCGGATCTCATATTCCTAAATCCAGGAACATTTAGAGGTTTACGACAATGTTCGAAGAAAAGGCTGATGAAATTCAATGTGAGCAAACGTGAATACTTGCACTTTGGAAAAGCGAACACGGGCATGAACTATTTTATAAACCGGGAGGAAATTCATATTGCTAACGTACAAACGGATCTGGGAGTGCTACTACAGGGTTCTCTAAGGTTGACT
>NW_025123027.1:0-1069 GCF_004010195.1 Chiloscyllium plagiosum | reverse complement strand
GAAACAATATCTATGGATTGGAGGTCAGTTAAGTTGTCTCCACTATTTATAAAAGGAAGAAGCGAGAAAACATGGAATGACAGAAAAGTTAGCCTAACAATGGAAAACAGTAACTGGACTGGGCAGAGCCAGCATAAATTTACGAAACTAAAATAGGAAAGGAGATATTGTCTTCTTGTACACAAATCGCTGAACGGAAGCATGCAGGCGCAGCAGAAGCTGAGGAAGGCAAACGGTGTGTTAGCCTTTGTACTGAGAGGATTTGACCACAGGAGCAGGGAAGACTTGCTGAGATTGTGCAGGGTCTTTTTGACACCACAACCGAGAGTGTTGTGTGCATTTTTGGAATCCTTATCTGGTAAAGGATGTTCTCCTATTCGGAGACTGTACAATAAAGGTTTACCAGACTGATTCATGGGATGGCAGGACTGACGGTATGAGGATTCGTTAGGATGAAAATCACTCAAGTTTAGAATGATGAAGTAGGATGTCACACAAAAGAAGACAATTCTAAAAGGTACGAACAAGGCAAATGCAGGAAAGATGTTTTCAATGACCAGGGCATCCAAACCATAGAGTGTGGGGAGGTGGCATCATTTCTAAGAATATGGGGTAATCCATTTCAGACAGAGATGAGGATTTTATTTTTTTAATCAAAGACTGGTTACTCAGTGAAATTTGCTGCCACAGAAAGTAATTAAAGCCGAACGTGCAATGTTGACAAGATGAAGATATCAATAGGTTTGAGGGCAAGAGAGGTCAAAAGGTGTGGACCTAAAGAGCTCGCACATTAATGTGTGGAAGGATCAGCCAAGATCATACTGAATTAGGGTGAAGGATCAAACATCACAACAAGCCATTCCTGTTCTAATTTTTCATATTTCCATTCTGTTAAAGGTGGGATATAAAAACACTATTGTTTTTAACTGACACAGGCATCAGTAACACATTATCTAGATTTTAAAAATAATCCTGGAAATACTTACCAAACAGCAGTAGGGGAGACATTTTAGCATATGACCTTCGCAATTCGATGAGGTGCAAAGTAATGTTTGAGGTTCGTACATTG
>NW_025123026.1:0-1069 GCF_004010195.1 Chiloscyllium plagiosum | reverse complement strand
AGGGGAATACCAGTAGTTGCATTTATATAGCACGTATGTGCACGTAGGGGAATACCAGTAGTTGCATTTATATAGCACCTGTGTGCACGTAGGGGAATACCAGTAGTTGCATTTATATAGCACGCGTGTGCACGTAGGGAAATACCAGTAGTTGCATTTATATAGCACCTGTGTGCACGTAGGGGAATACCAGTCGTTGCATTTATATAGCACGCGTGTGCATGTAGGGGAATACAGTAGTTGCATTTATATAGCACCTGTGTGCACGTAGGGGAATACCAGTCATTGCATTTATATAGCACGCGTGTGCATGTAGGGGAATACAGTAGTTGCATTTATGTAGCACGCGTGTGCACGGAGCGGAATACCAGTCGTTGCATTTATATAGCACCTGTGTGCACGTAGGGAAATACCAGTCGTTGCATTTATATAGCACCTGTGTGCATGTAGGGTAATACTAGTCGTTGCATTTATATAGCACGTGTGTGCATGTAGGGGAATACCAGTAGTTGCATTTATGTAGCACGCGTGTGCACGTAGGGAATACCAGTAGTTGCATTTATATAGCACCTGTGTGCATGTAGGGAAATACCAGTCGTTGCATTTGTATAGCACGTGTGTGTACGTAGGGGAATACCAGTAGTTGCATTTATATAGCACCTGTGTGCATGTAGGGGAATACCAGTAGTTGCATTTATATAGCACGTGTGTGCATGTAGGGGAATACCAGTAGTTGCATTTATATAGCACGCGTGTGCACGTAGGGGAATACCAGTAGTTGCATTTATATAGCACGTGTGTGCACGTAGGGGAATACCAGTAGTTGCATTTATATAGCACCTGTGTGCATGTAGGGGAATACCAGTAGTTGCATTTATATAGCACCTGTGTGCACGTAGGGGAATACCAGTCGTTGCATTTATATAGCACGCGTGTGCATGTAGGGGAATACAGTAGTTGCATTTATGTAGCACGCGTATGCACGTAGCGAAATACCAGTCGTTGCATTTATATAGCACCTGTGTGCACGTAGGGGAATACCAGTCGTTGCATTTATATAGCACGTGTG
>NW_025123025.1:0-1069 GCF_004010195.1 Chiloscyllium plagiosum | reverse complement strand
GTGGTGCCTCTAGTGAGCAAGATTTGGCCTGTCAATGTAAAACATCATTATCATTGCCATCTGTTGTCTTGAACATTTGGTCATAATCAACCGAAAGGGGAGTGAGTCCATTTAATACTCTTTAATCTCCGCTTCAAAAATCCTGCGTCAAGTCTCAACCTTATTCCAGTTCGACCCTTTGTTCCTTCCAACAGCAAAACTACTTGCCCAGATCCTTTATCAGGTTTAATGACAACAGTCAAACTCCACAAAGAGATAAATCTAATACTTTATATTGATTTAATGAGCTGTGCAGCTCTCAGGAAATTGAATGATATGAAACGATTTATACAGACTTTCCCAGGATGTAATCCAGCGCTGGGTCAGCGATTTGAGGAAGGTCATCAAGCTAAAACTTCACCTCTGTTTCTCTATCCACAGATGGATATTCACGTGGGGAATATTTGCAGATTTTCTGTTAATAATTGGCATCTTTAACAAAGGCAAAACATTTCCCCACGTCAGAAACTGGTGTTTTCAAATAAGTGCTACTTTACTCAACATTGTTTACAACTGCCCTTCAGTCTGATGCTTCAATAATCTCTGGTTAATGTCAGTAACAGCATCTTTAGATAAGCATTGAACTTATAACCTTGGCATGCTATGCACCTTTAAGTATTCGGCGTGAACCAATTGCACTCTGGAGTCGCAGACAGCGAACCTGTCACATGACCTACACGTACCTTGGGAACTTTAACTCAACTGCTCTACTTTTGCTGTGATTATTAGATTCCCTACAGTATGGAAACAGACCCTTGGGACCCAAAACTCCATACCAACCCTCCGAAGAGTAACTCAGCCAGAACCATTTCCCCTCTGACAAATGCACTATGGGCAATTTAGAATGACCAACTCACCTGACCTGCACAATCTTTGGACTGTGAGAGGAAACTGGAACACCCGGTGAAAACCCACGCAGACACGGGGAGAATGTGCAAACTCTACACAGACAGTCCACAGAGGCTGGAATCGAACTTTGATCCTGTTGAGGCAACAATACTAACCACTGAACCACAACACTGTGGGATCT
>NW_025123024.1:0-1069 GCF_004010195.1 Chiloscyllium plagiosum | reverse complement strand
CAGACAGTTGCCTGAGGCGGGAATTGAACCCGGTCTTTGGCGTTGTGAGGCAGCAGTGCTAACCACCGTGCCGCCCAACCAACTACTTCAAATTAGTATTCTACGTTCTATTAATGTAACCTCAATCCTTTCAACAACCTTCACTTAAATGCATGCTCCCGCTCTTGGCTCTCTGCTATGATAGTAATACTTGTACATTAAAATTATATTGTATTCCAACTGTCACCTACTGAACATATTATGTAAAGGATCCAAAAATCTCCAAATTTAACAGTATTGTCTTTTATCACATGGACTTGTGTCTATTACAATTTTTCTCTTTGTAGCTCAAAATGTTTCCATTTGCAGCTGCCCTCAGATTCCTGTATTATTTTAACAACATATTTAACTCCGGCAAGGAACTAAAGGACAATCATTAGTTGACAAATATTGAACCTCACTGAAAATATATCTGAAAATGCCTATAACTGCCTTTTCTACTACGTGTCATTTTCTAAATGACCTCTAACTTTGAGAATAATCTCTCCATATGAATACTCATGGACTGTGTTAGAGCCTGTTAATACACTTCTACACATACACTTAGGGAAGCCACTATTACGTTTGAAGTATGCATTCCCATTTATATCCAGTAGATGGCACTGCAGACACCTGATTCAGTAAAACATAGTTGCTTCTGTGTCTGACAGACTAATGGTGCAAATAGTTGCAGTAGGTGGTGACAAAATTGAAGGAAATAATTAAAGGCAAGTTTCAGCAATAATAAGTGCTCACTTGTCCACCATCTTAAATAGTTTGAACTGCTCAAATAAAACATTTGCACTTACTGTCTGCCTCTTCCATTCATTTACCACAGTATAGACCGTAAACTATGCCAAAAGCCAGAAATAGAAAATGCTGTACCTTCTAAAGGTGGATGGTGAGTTCAAACCTCAGTGCCTCTACGATACTGGTGAAACTATGATCAATAATACCTGAGCAGCATACATGGAAACTACAATAGTACCCAGACAATAAAACCAGGCTGTCAAGGTCTAAATCTGAAAATGTGTTGCTGGAAAAGCGCAGC
>NW_025123023.1:0-1069 GCF_004010195.1 Chiloscyllium plagiosum | reverse complement strand
CCAATTTTGGGGTCCACTAACATTTATGTATGGTTCAGCTCAAAGAGGGCGATAATGGGACCTGTCTGAGAAGGAATGATCTATTAATAGCTCTCTCGTTCTTTATTCCTCCTCACAACAAATTATGGGAACTGAAAACCCTTCACTCACCTTTCCCACTCGTAGAGGACTCCTGTCGATGAAAAAAGGAAATCCGGTCAAATCCATCTGTTCCAGGAGGAAATCCCATTGCCAATAGCATGTTTGAGCAGAATAATTTCCAGGAGCAGAATAGTATTTGAGCAATCACTTTGTTTCCCCTTTTTCCATGTGTTTAGCTATAGTTTGGACAAAGTTCTTTCACATTGACTTTCTGTACAGGTACTTGGCAGTTTGTCTTTTTCTCCGTTTCATGGAATACAGACAGGAATGTTTGGCTCAGACCACGAGTTCAGCTGCAATCTTAGTGCTGGTGGAACAGGGTCAAAGAGTTTATGAACCTCATTCTTCTGTCAGTTTGTTTCTCAAAATCCCTCAAAACTCTGTTCAGAAACTTTGCAGTCAGAGAGAACAGAGAATTTTGTGAGCCATTCTCTGGGTGTGATAAGGGACCTGGATGGACAGTGAATCTGGGTATGCAACATGGCCAATAGATGAAGTACATGTTACAGAGAGGAGAACCTCTGTAAAATGAAATGAAGGGACTCTTTTCCCCCAGCCCGTGTTTTTCAAGAGCATTGTTCAATCCATACCAACCAGTACGTGATTGCCTTGTTAAGAGAAAGAACAATTCTATTATTCAGCACCATGTACAAGGAGAGTTGTAGAGGCTAAAGTATGTTAAACAGATCGGAAGGGATGTAGGGTCTGAAAGAGGTGAAAGTGATAGGGAGCAGTGTCGGGGCCGGATTCTAGAGATATATGAATGTTGTAGGAGCTGCAGGAGGTCAGAGATATCGGGTGAGTTGTAGGGCCTCGTCAAGGTTACGGAGACAGGAAGTGCTGAAAGGGCTGGAGGAGATCAGAGAGAGTGTAAATGATGTATGTGGCTGGAGGCTTTCGAGATAGGGAGGAAAATGAGACTGGAGGA
>NW_025123022.1:0-1069 GCF_004010195.1 Chiloscyllium plagiosum | reverse complement strand
TACAATGCCAAGACTGTCGGCCAATAGATGAGAACACGGGATTTGAATAGTTAGATGGCTAGTTTTGACTGATACGTGGAAATTGTACTCCCTGCAAGTTCGATATGTCCTTCCCAAGGTGTGCTGACCACATCTAATCACTGTACTCCAAGCGGCAACTACCCAGGGTTTTGTTTATGCAGCACAGAAGGAGACATTTCTGCTGACGAGACGAGTAGAGACAACCAGGTTCGACCTCATTGGGATTATTGAAAAATGGTGACAGGATGATCCGGACTGGCAGTTAAATATCCAAGGATATTCAACATTCTGAAAGGATAGGCAAGAAGAAACAAGGGGGAGTTGCTTTATTGATGAAGGATATGATCAAGGTTGTATTGAGATTTGATATTGACATGAGGGACAAATATGGTTGATCTGTCTGCATGGAAATAAAAAAGCAAGGTACTCCTACACCTTGATAGGAATAATTTACAGAATCCTGAAGAGTACGTATGAAGTAAGGCATGACATAAAACAGGAAAAAAAGGAGGGCTTGTGAGAAAGGCGCAATGGCCGTTATGAGCGACTTAAACATAGGTATTGATTGGATTAATTAACGTGGTTAGGGGAGCCTCGAAGGCCTGTTCAGAGTGTAAGGTGCTATTTCTGAAAGCAACATGTCACGGAGCCAACGAGAGAATTGGCACTTTTTCATTTGATATTATGAAACGATGAAATATTGGTAAATGAACTTGTCGTTTACAATCCACTTGGAGGGAGTGCCCTCGTCATACTCGAGTGAAGACAGACTCCTATATGAGAGTTTTAGTGTTGGGAAAAAGCAGTTATGCAGGGCTAAGGCAGGAGTTGGTCGGAGTAGCTTGGGGAAAACATGAAGCTCTGGAAGAGCTGAAGAACAGTGGCAAATGCTGAGGGAGGTGCTAAATATATCTCAATTGAAGTATATGAATTGTAAAATAGTTCAAAATCATCCAGGAAGTCAATGAGAGCATAAACACTAAACATTTCATGCTGTGAAGGTTAGTGAAGCTCAGGAGCAGTGGGAGTATTCTAAACGTCAGCAAAG
>NW_025123021.1:0-1069 GCF_004010195.1 Chiloscyllium plagiosum | reverse complement strand
CCCAGTTCGGAGGCGCGGCTATCATTGCCCCCCGACCAAACTGGAAGATGGCCCGGGTGACAGCTCGTTGCCCCCCGACCAAACTGACGGCCCATAGGCCCACAAGCTCGACCATCTCCTGTAGCTACTGAGGTGCGGTATCCTACACTCCTGTAGAAACAGGACGTCGGCTTTAACGTTGGCCAGGAAGGCCATCGTAGAAACACATCGCGTAGCCGATTTGATGCTACGCACATTGATGCTGGCAGTTTTTAACGCCATTTTAACAGTTTACGAGGTTACCAGTGTCCATTTGCTGCTGGTCGTGTCCCTCTGGGGTAGCTGTGTACATCCCCGTGGTGACGGCAAACTGCTGGACCCTCCCAAGGCTGAGGTGGCTGTCCGACTCCACGCTGGAGCCATTTCCCCGCTCTGGTGTCTTCGGTTCGGGCCCAGGGTCCGCATGGTCCAGTTCTCCATCTGACAGTGGGGCTGTCACAGGACCGCTGCTCCCAGTTACCTGGAGCTGTGGGCCGGTGGGTACCTCTTGGTTCTCACCGGGTGGGGGGAGGCCTTTACCTGTCCCCTCAGAGGGATCGTCTTTTCCTGCTTGGGCGGTGCTGCCCTCTTTTTCCTCACGGCACTCTGTCTCTTCCTCTGGTGACGACCCTCCTTGCGCCCGTCCTCACCGTCGGAAGAGCTGCCTGTATCCTCGTCGTGTAGGTGTCGCTTCCCCCATCGCTGGGTGGCTTTGGGAGGTTTCCTCCTCCTGCTTTTGACAGTAATCCAATCCTCTGCCTCCTTTGTTCCCTCCTCTTCCATTTCCTCCGTCTGTCTTGACGGAGCTTGGATCGGCTGCTGCATCTCCCCGCTGTCTGCCGTCTGCTCCGCTACAGCCTGCCTTTCCTTCTGGGTGCCTCCAGACACCGTTCCCGTGCTGTTTTGTGGTACCTTGCTGGTCTTGGGCAGTCCACGGCTCGTGTTGCCACCTCCGGCCATCTGTGTGTAGGTGGCGGCCCCTCGTCTTGGGCAGGCCTTGTACGTGTGGCCCGCCTCGCCGCACAGATTACAGTTCTTGGCCTCCTTACAT
>NW_025123020.1:0-1069 GCF_004010195.1 Chiloscyllium plagiosum | reverse complement strand
GGAAGCTCTATAAATAGGGAGGTGCAGGACAGTATATTATCTCTCCTGGGATTTACCGGGACATTTGTCTAAACTGGACCAGGTGTCAGGAATGAAACCAATTTGTTTCAAAATTGAGGTTGTTACTAAACTGTGTCTCCTCCTTCAGTATACTGTGCAGCCTCACACGCCAGTGACAGGACTGTGCTGATACTCATCATGAATTAAACTGGATTAATTCTGGAAATTTCCAGGCAGGAGTGAGTAACATATCCATCATCACCGGAGTGCAGTCCTCCGATATATTCACTGGCTGACAGAAACCATCTCTCCGCTGAGAACAATATGTTGTGTCCACCTCCCTGAGGAAGGTACAGAACGAAACTTCTAGAAATACAAGGGAACAGAGTGACTGGTGAAAATGTGGAACAGAAGGAAATTAGAATTAATCAAAGGTACGTCTTTCAAAATCTCATTGAATTTAAGGTAGGTATGTTGCTGCATCTGATGAGCTACATCCCAGAGTATTGAGGAGGTGGCAGTAGAGCTAGTGAAAGAATTGCTGATTATTCTTCAAAGCTGGTTAGATTCTGGAAAGGATCCTCCAGACTGGAAAGCAGCGACTGTAAACTTAAATATTTAAAACACGACGGAGAGAGCAAACAGCAAACTAAACAATGGTTAGCTTGATGTAAGCTGCGAGAAAAATATTGGAACCTTTTGTGAGGAATGTGATAACTAGACACTTAGAAAATAATGACATGATTCGGTAGTTCATCTAGATTCAAAAGACAGGAATTGGAAATTACAACCATAACCTTTCCAGCATTTTGTCCATACGTTTATCTATTTCACTGATGTCCTTTGGTAAATAGATCTTGCGTTATTATCTGGTCTGGCTTAAGATTGCTTGGTTCTCTACTGCCTGAAAGAATGACCTCGCAGTAAATGACACTTGGTTAGGTCAACAAATGCTGCCTCTATCAAGGATGCATACATTCCAAGTAATAACAAAATTAAAGGTTAAATAAAGCAAAGAATGATGCAACAGATCAGGAACAATAAAGAACGAGAAAGTGCCAGACAAACT
>NW_025123019.1:0-1069 GCF_004010195.1 Chiloscyllium plagiosum | reverse complement strand
TCAGGGTGACGCTGACGGAGTGAGTGTGAGGGGATCAGAATGATGGTGCTGCAGGAGTGTCAGGGGGTCTGGGTGACGCTGAAGGAATGAATGTGAGGGGATTAGTTTGACAGTGATGCAGTGAGTCTGAGGGGTCAAGGTGACGGTGATGGAAAGAGCGTGACGGGGTCAGGGTGGCACTGAAGGAATGAGTGTGAGGGGATTAGTGTGACGGTGGTGTTGTGAGAGTGTAGGGGTCAGGGTGACAGTGTTGGAGTGAGCGTGACGGGGTCAGGGTGACGGTGATGGAGTGAGTGTGAGGGGTTGTGGGTGATGGTGATGGAGTGAGTGTGAGGGGGTCGGCGTGACGGTGATGGAGTGAGTGTGAGAGGGTCAGGGTGATGTTGATGGAGTGAGTATGAGGTTGTCAGTGTGACAGTGATGTAATGAGTATGACAGGGTCAGTTTGACGGTGATGCAGTAAGCGTGATGGGGTCAGGGTGACAGTGATGGAGTGATTGTGAGTGGGTCAGTGTGACCGTGATAGAGTGAGTGTAAGGGGGTCAGTTTGACGGTGACAGAGTGAGGGTGAGGCGGTCAGTGTGACGGTGATGGAGTGAGTGTTAGTGGGTCAGGCTGACCGTGATGGAGTGAGTGTGAGGGGGTCACGGTGAAGAAGATGGAGCGAGTGTGAGGGTAACGGGATGATGGTGATGGAGTGTGTTTGAGTGGCTCAGTGTGACCGTGATGGACTGAGTGTGATTGGGTCAGGGTGACGCTGAAGGAGTGAGTGTGAGGGGATCAGAAGGATGGTGATGCAGGAGTGTGAGGGGGTCAAGGTAACGGTGACAGAGTGAATGTGAGGGGGTTAGTGTGACGGTGATGGAGTGAGTGTTAGTGGGTCGGGCTGACCGTAATGGAGTGAGGGTGAGGCGGTCAGTGTGACCGTAATGGAGTGAGTGTGAGGGGGTCAAGGTAACGGTGACAGAGTGAATGTGAGGGGGTTAGTGTGACGGTGATGGAGTGAGTGTTAGTGGGTCAGGCTGACCGTGATAGAGTGAGTGTGAGGGTGTTAGCATGAATGAGGAGG
>NW_025123018.1:0-1069 GCF_004010195.1 Chiloscyllium plagiosum | reverse complement strand
AACACAAATTCCCAGCTCGGTGAACAGAACCACGACAACGAGCACCCGAGCTACAAATCTTCTTACAAACTTTGAATTCTTTGCCCCACTGCGAACTGCCCAGAGAGTAGCTCAGAGTCAGCCATATTGCTGTGGGTCTGGTGTCACATGTAGGCCACACCAGGTTAGAATGTCAGATGTGCTTCCCTAAAGGAGGTAAGTGAACCAGATGAGTTTTTCCTACTGATCAGCAATGCTTTTACGGTAATCTCACCAGTGTCTTGTACAGGTACAACATGATAAAAACGGGGGCTGCAGATGCTGGAAACCAGAGTCTAGATTATAGTGGTGCTGGAAAAGCACTGCAGGTCAGGCATCATCTTGACATCCCAACTCTTACTCTCAATGCTCTGCCCAATGAAGGTAACCATCCCAAACGCCTGCTTCACCAGCTGTCTACCTGTGACACCACACTCAAAGAACTGTGTACCTGCGTCCCTGGGTCACTGACTGATAACACTCCCCAGGGCCCGAACATTAACTGTACAAGTCCCACCCTGGTTTGTTTCACCAAAATGGAACACTTCACATTTATCTAATTAAACTCCATCTGCTATTCTTCAGCCCACTATCCCAGCAGTACTGTTCGTCGCGTTGTATCACAGATAACCTTCTCCACTGTCCAATTTACCACCAATTTCAGTGTCACCCAAAAACCTTACTTACCAGGAAACCAATATCTCATCCAAACCATTTGTCCAAATGACAAACAACAGTGGACCCACTCCACCGCTGGTCACACGCCTCCAATCAGAAAAACAACATGTCACCCATCACCCTCTGTCTCCTACCATCAAGCCAATTTTGTATCCAGTTCCCTCGCTCCTCCTGAATGCCATATCCTTTTACATTGATCTGAGCTTATTACCCAGTTTACCACACGGAATGTAGAACACAGAACAATACAGCACAAGACACTTCGGCCATGATGCCATGCCAACCTTTTACCTGACTCTAAGATCAAACTAACCTACACACGCTTCATTTTATTATCATTCATGTGCCTATCCAAGAGTCTATTAAATGTACC
>NW_025123017.1:0-1069 GCF_004010195.1 Chiloscyllium plagiosum | reverse complement strand
CCTGGAAGAACTCAAGGTACAGCCATGATACTGACAGGGAGGGAGTTCTAGGATCTCGACCCAAAAGCACTGTAGGAGCAGCGAGATATTTCCAACTCAGAAAGGCGAGATCCTAGACGGGTGATTTGTGGTTACAGTTCTCTCGTGTATCTGTTGCTATTGTCCTTCTAGATAGATGCAAACAATCACTGGGTTGGTCTGGGTCTGTGTTCTGGGAGGACGCAGGAGTTAGTGTTCAATAAGATACCTTACAAGAAGAGAAATAAACCTTCATTTCCTGACTGGGAATTGTATCCCGGTCTGGGCATTGCAAACTCAGGCTCCGAACCAGGGACCCTACTGAAGCTGACAGTAACATTTGTGACCTGATCTGTCCAGACTCTGTGCATGATCTTCACGTCATCATCATCTTCAGCAGCAATGTTTCTCTCTCTAAGTTTCCAAACAATTCATATAGCCGCCTTGGTTTCAATGTGAAGAAAGCGGAGCTGTGCTAACCTGATTTACTGCAGGAAGGTACAGAACAGTTTGATACTAACAGCGGCTCGTTTTGAGGCGTTGATCTGCGGTGATGGGGCGGCCCCAATAAAGCCTTCTTTCAAATCGTCTGATTCCAAATTCCATGCTGGAAAAGACCAGAGGTTTCTCGCGGAATTTGTTCAGGATCTTGACTGGAAGTGACACTAAATCCAAGTATGAAAGTACATTTCAGTGGAGTGCATCATAAGATAGCGCAGTGACTGTGAATAAAATGCTGGAGACGTCCTGCAGAAGAACAGGCGACACAGAAGCAGGCACCTGAGGACCAATGTATTTGCTTTGCCATTGAAAGGCCCTGTTACTCAAAGTGGATTATCTTTGCTGGTTGATCACCTTATGAATGTTGTTTCCCAGATCTCCATGTTTACATCACATATGGAAAGGTGCCCAGCGTGTGTGTGTCCATCCTGCCAGTGAAGCAATAGATAAAACATCTGACTTTGAATCAGACGACTAAAGGTTTACATCATACATGCCTCGAGTGTAACGTGCTATTTCAGCCAATTGCATGTTGTCAGTTGCTATTTTC
>NW_025123016.1:0-1069 GCF_004010195.1 Chiloscyllium plagiosum | reverse complement strand
ATGCCAGTGTTCATTTTCCCGCTGGGCCGGCTCCGACTGTTTCAAGGTTTCAAGGTTTGTGTAAAGATTTGTTGTTCAGGTCAAGGATGCAAATGGTGTGGGGAAGTTCGGTGGTTTTGGGGAAGTTGGTTTGCGGCCGTTTCCTCCCCTTTCTCGGTGGTATCTTCAAGGCAGATGAAATTCATGTGAAGCTCTGCTGTCCTGCAGCGTTTCTAATTGATTTGATTTATTTCCCACTGCTTTCAGTTGCTGTTTTTTGTCGTTACTTTGCATGTCCCAATTTGTTGAGTCCAAATCAACTTGTTTTTTTATTGGAGTCATTGGATGAGTCTCGTCATTCTACATATTCTCTGGCTTCACTCTGTTTAGCTGGCCCCAATGTATTTGTGTTGTCACAGTCGAATTTGTTGTCCTCGTCATCGCTGTGCATTGCTACTCATGAGAGCTGGTTGTGTTGTTTAGTGGATCTTCCAGAAATATTTTGCAACAATAGATATTTCCGCAGATTCATTGTCAAAACCAACGCCAGGGGTACATGCCATTACCCAACAAACCAAGCTCTCTAAATTATAGGTAAAAGTATGTCTCGGCACGTACAGCCAGACTCCTCTGGCCACTCGGAGTTATGAGACAGATAAACCGAAAGACATATTTGACAACAACTCACCAAAAAATGGACCAAATACCCATCATAGGCAAGACAAATTTGGAAAAAAATATTGCATCTCGTGACTACAGGAAACATTATACAGGACAGACAACTCACGATACGCATTCTTGAAGATCAACTTGACATGAAACACCACTGCCACGTGTCCTCAGTAGGTTGACTCATGACACAGAGTGTCGCTGATTCCGTGGCTGGAATCTCGCAATGTGTGACAGTCTGCAGCAATGGAGAATGTGTTGCTGGAAAAGTACAGCAGGTTAGGCAGCATCCAAAAAGCAGGAGAATGGATGTTTCTGACATGAATACGTCATCAGATATTCGGCCAAAACGTCGATTCTGCGACTCCTCAGATGCTGCCTGATCTGGTGTGTTTTCCAGCACCGCACTCTTGACTCTGAT
>NW_025123015.1:0-1069 GCF_004010195.1 Chiloscyllium plagiosum | reverse complement strand
AAATATACCATTCTATAAATACTGGTGCATTTGTGCACACTGACACGACACGGACAGCCAATCTGACACAGACCCGGTCACATATGTTCAAACACATTCTGACAAAGACACACACACACACACACACAGACACACTGGCACAGATACACATACACGAGCAGACGCACACAAGCACATTAAGACACTTCGACATAGATGGAGACAAACACAGACACACTAATGCACACAGGCACCTGAGAGCAGCCACGCACACACGTTACACACACGCACGCGCGCACACACACACACACACACACACACCCACACACGTGCCAGTACAAGCACAGACATGAAAATTCCAAGCAGTGCTTACTTGAAGCACTTTGTCGAAGTAAGGACAAACTACTGACAAAAAGAAAAATGTCAGATTGTCACGAATGGCAGTAGAATGTTATTAATTTCGGACAATATATTGACTGTGTGGGGTTCATTCTCGGACAGCTACATTCGGTTCACCTCCCCTTTTGTCCATATAGTAGGGCGATTTCAATGAAACGTCATCGGACTCATTAAGAATTTCCAACAACATGACGTGTTTTCAGCTCACCGACGTTGCTGTCAGGAGTAACAAAGAAAGAAAGAACATTCGATTGTTGTTACTTTGCTCGATCGCATTTTCTTTCTCTCTGAGTTGAAACACACAATCGTATTATTTGATCCCAAAAGTCGATCAAATGAATATTCTCCATTCTGTTTCACTCTATCGAAGCTCCTTCCTCCATGCCAGTGCATCATAATTTCTGTGTTTCACGGTGCTATTTATTTTGACAGCAAGAAAATCCCCTCTTTTAAATTGAAATTTAAGTTTCTGTGTCTCTTTTTAAAGCGAATGTCCTTGTGGTGTCTGTGATAAAATGAAAGCATGCTATTGTAAATCCAGCTGTAAAATGCTCCGCATTAGCTTAAATGTTCCAAGAAGATTATCTCTTAATCTAAGGTCTAAAATGCTGATCTTTCAAAGCAGAAGATCTTCTTTTCAGGAGCGAGTGAAAAGAACCATCCTCGTGAAGCTTTATCAGAAATTACATGC
>NW_025123014.1:0-1069 GCF_004010195.1 Chiloscyllium plagiosum | reverse complement strand
GTGACAGAGAGCTGGGACTATGTTCTTTATCAGTGACAGAGAGCTGGGAGTGTGTTCATTTTCAGTGACAGGTAGCAGGGTAAGTGTTCTTCATGAGTGACTGAGAGCTGGGAATGTGTTCTTTATCAGTGACAGAAAGCTGGAAGTGTGTTCTTTATCAGTGACTGATAGCTGGGACTATGTTCTTTATCAGTGACAGAGAGCTGGGAGTGTGTTCTTTATCAGTGACAGAAAGCTGGGAGTGTCTTCTTTCTCAGTGACTGAGAGCTGGGAATGTGTTCTTTATCTGTGACAGAAAGCTGGGAGTGTGTTCTTTATCAGTGACTGAGAGCTGGGACTGTGTTCTTTATCAGTGACAGAGAGCTGGCAGTGTGTTCTTTATCAGTGACAGAGAGGTGGGAGTGTGTTCTTTATCAGTGACAGAGAGCTGGGAGAGTGTTCTTTATCAGTGAGTGAGAGCTGGGACTGTGTTCTTTATCTGTCACAGGTAGCAGGGTGAGTGTTCTTTGTGAGTGACTGAGAGCTGGGAATGTGTTCTTTATCAGTGACAGAGAGCTGGGAGTGTGTTCTTTATCAGTGATTGAGAGCTGGGAGTGTGTACTTTATCAGTGACCGTTAGCAGGGTGAGTGTTCTTTCTCAGTGACAGAGAGCTGGGAATGTGTTCTTTATCTGTGACAGAGAGCTGGGAGTTTGTTCTTTATCAGTGACTGAGAGCTGGGAATGTGTTCTTTGTCAGTGACAGTTAACAGTGTGAGTGTTCTTTATCAGTGACATAGAGCTGGGAATGTGTTCTTTATCAGTGACAGAGAGCTGGGAGTGTGTACTTTATCAGTGACCGTTGGCAGGGTGAGTGTTCTTTATCAGTGACTGAGAGCTGCGAATGTGTTCTTTATCAGTGACAGAGAGCTGGGAATGTGTTCTTTATCAGTGACAGAGAGCTGGGAGTGTGTTCTTTGTCAGTGACAGAGAGCTGGGAATGTGTTCTTTATCAGTGACAGGTAGTAGGGTGAGTGTTCTTTATCAGTGACACAGAGATGGGACTGTGTTCTTTATCAGTGACAGAGAGCT
>NW_025123013.1:0-1069 GCF_004010195.1 Chiloscyllium plagiosum | reverse complement strand
CGTTTGAGCCTT
The DNA here is from genome assembly GCF_004010195.1 of Chiloscyllium plagiosum. NCBI lineage: Eukaryota > Metazoa > Chordata > Chondrichthyes > Orectolobiformes > Hemiscylliidae > Chiloscyllium > Chiloscyllium plagiosum. The sequence continues at coordinate 1,057 of NW_025123013.1, read as the reverse complement.
TGAGCAAAGTGCTGCCAAATGATGTAAGAACAGTTCAGGGGACTGTATTGGAATGTGCAGACTGAATAGGCCAAAGGGCATTTTCTGTGCTTGACGCATCCATGGCCAGCTGAGAAAAACTCAGTTTGTGAAGGAACAGGACATTGTTTGCAAAACGCCCCTCGGCGAGGAAGGGGTCGAAGCTACTTTCTGTCAGCCACGGAATTCATTGGAAGACTTTAATTGTTAATAACTGGTACAGTGCCCATTGGTGGAATCAGTCTATACAATAATCAGGACATGAGATCGTGGTGCCTTCTTGCTCTGCCGTGAGCAAGCCCTCGCAGCTTACATTCCCTGATTCTGCTTTTGAAATAAATATCACTTTCTCGATGTGTCTGTATTTGTATCAAACAGCTCAATGATCTCGGACTAGACATGTAGAGGAATCTGTGGGTGTAACAGGGACAGAAACAGAACGAGGCGCGACGAGACGTGAAAGTGTCTAGAGTTTGCCGTGTGTCAGTAGTTTTAGTGAGGAATGTTTGCTGGGCGCTATCCTGTCAGATCTCAGGAGCAAGATGCCTTGATTTGGTGGGATTTGTGTTACTGAACGTTACACATGTGAAGTGTGTGGGACTATTTCAGCTCAGTATCCACTTCATATCGCAGCTCACAGCAACGGTTCACATTTTCTGGAGAAGTGGCTTGTATTCCACTTAAAGCCGCCTTTCACCAGAGAAACTTGCAGACGTAAAGCTCATGGAGTGTGTATAATGATGAGGACTCTGTCACTGCCGGAGACTGTGCCTGCGTGTCTGCCTCTGTGTGTGTACATGCGAATACGTTCCTCAAAGGTTTTGCAACCCAGTCAACCGTCAGTACCATTGTTGTGTCATTTCAGCTCACAGAGCGAATCTCATTGACATTTTCCCTGGAAAGTCAACATTCAAAGTTATGGGGGAAATGCTGCAAACTGGGACGAGAATAGATGGACGTCAGATAACCTGGTCTGTACGATGGACGGATGGCCCTTCACTATCCTGCCCCAACCCCACTCCCCCACGCTTTAAAAACT
>NW_025123012.1:0-1069 GCF_004010195.1 Chiloscyllium plagiosum | reverse complement strand
CAGTGCAAGAATGTCTTTTCTTGTGGAGAGGTCAAGAACCAGGGGATACGATTTTTAAATCAGGTGTCACCTTTTCAGGATAGAGATGAGAAGTTCTCTTATCTCAGAGGACTGTGCATTTTTGAATCTATTTGCCACAGAAGGCAATGGAAGAATGTTCATTGAACATTTTTGAAACAGAGGTAGATAGAATTCTGAAGAAAGATCACTGGATTGAAACGTTAACTCTGCTTTCTGTCCATGGATGCTGCCAAACCTGCTGAGTTTTTTTTCCCCAGCAATTCCCGTCTGTGTGCCTGATTTCTGGCATCTGAGTTACAGAGTCATAGAGATGTACAGCATGGAAACAGATCCTTCCATCCAACTCATCCATGCCAACCAAATATTCCCAATCTGTCCCACGGTGGCACAGTGGTTAGCACTGCTGCCTCACAGCGCCAGAGAGCCAGGTTCAATTCCCGCTTCGGGCAACTGTCTGTGTAGAGTTTGCACATTCTCCCCGTGTCTGCATGGGTTTCCTCCGGGTGCTCCGGTTTCCTACCACAGTCACAAAGATGTGCAGGTTAGGTAAATTGGCAATGCTAAATTGCCCATAGTGTTAGGTGAAGGGGCAAATGTAGGGGAATGGGTCTGGGTGGGTTGCTCTTCGGAAGGTTGGTGTGGACTTGTTGGGCCAAAGGGCCTGTTTCCACACTGTAAGTAATCTAATCTAGTCCCACTTGCCAGCACCCAGCCCATATCCCTCCAAACCCTTCCTATACATATACAGTATTCATATACCAGATACCTTTTAAATGATGTAATTGTACCAGCCTCCACCACTTCCTCTGGTAGCTCATTCCATACACGTACCACCCTCTGCGTGAAAAAGTTGCCCCTTAGGTCTCTTTTATATCTTTTCCCTCTCACCCTAAACCTATGCCTTCTAGTTATGGACTCACCCACTCCAGGGAAAACACCTTGTCCATGTAGCCTAACCATAAGACCATAAGACATAGGAGTGAAAGTAAGGCCATTCGGCCCATCGAGTTCACTCCGCTATTCAATCATGGCTGATGGGCATTTCAAC
>NW_025123011.1:0-1069 GCF_004010195.1 Chiloscyllium plagiosum | reverse complement strand
GCAAGAAATATTGAATTAAAGACTGTGTGTTAATACATGGTCAATTATTCACTGGCAAATAACTGGGAGGTAGGAGAATTGGTAAAATGACAGAGAGGGAGTCTGGCACCTTCCCATTGCTAAGCCATGCTGACATAGACCAGTTCTCTTTGACATTTTGACTCTCCATGAGCTCTCAGGCCTGCCTCCCTCATTTCCCTGATTGCGCCCACCTTTGCAGTCTCAGCGATGGTCAGTATGATTAATAGGGCTCACTAATATGCTGATCTGTCCTCCCACTTACTGGACTAGCAGATCTTGAGACTAAGCCGTACCATCAACTGATGAGTAACCCTGCCAAGAATCTCTTCATTGGTCACTGCTGGCAACATACCATCCTTGGCATAGGCCAAAGCCTCCAGGTTTCAGTCCCAGCATCAGGTCTGCCGCATTAACTGCAAGCTTCCACCTAAAATGTCATTTTACAACACTAACGATAGAGCATAGATTATATGCCAGTCAATAATTTATTTAATGTAAAAGAACAAACTGTGGAAGTTGACAATCTGAAAGAAATGCAGAGGTTGCTGGAGAAACTCAACATCTTTTGCAGTATCTACGGAGAGAAAGCAGAGTTCACGTTGAGTCGTGACCCTTCTTCAGAGAGATCTGAAGTTCTGAACATGAGTCATTCAACTAAAAACATTAACTCTGCTTTCTCTCCACAGATGCAGCCAGACCTGCTAGCTTTTAGTAGACAGTCACACATTGTGTTCAGCTTACTTTTCAATGACCTCCTCAGTTTCTGGAGAAGCAGAATCGCCAGCTCCCTTGCACTTTCAGCAGTTTATGTTTTCAGAGATGCAAATGGTCATCAAGTGCTATTTAGTCAATTTAAGCAAACATTAACGTTCAGAATAAAAACATTTTTGTAAACTTGAATAGGAGTGTCAGGATTTCAAGCCACTGACAGTCAGGCTGGAACATGGAAATGAAGGATGTGACAAACCCATTTCTTCAATACTTTACACGTGTTGCGTAGTCTATAAAAGTCTCAGATAAAGAGCTTAGGGCAATTATAGAATGGCAA
>NW_025123010.1:0-1069 GCF_004010195.1 Chiloscyllium plagiosum | reverse complement strand
ATACCACAGATAGTTCTCCCTCAGTAACTCAGAGAATGCTTCCTCAATACCTCAGAAAGTGCTCCCTCAATATCTCAGAAAGTGCTTCCTCAATGCCTCAGAAAGTGCTCCCACTGTACCTCAGAAAGTGCTCCCACAATACCTCAGAACGTGCTTCCTCAATACCTCAGAAAGTGCTGCCTCAGTACCTCAGATAGTGCTCCCTCTATACCTCAGAAAGTGCTCCCTCAATACCTCAGAAAGTGCTTACTCAATACCTCAGATAGTGCCCCCATCAATGCCTCAGAATGTACTTCCTCTGTTCCTCAGAAAGTGCTCCCTCAGTACCTCAGATAGTGTTCCCTCAATACCTCAGTAAGTGCTCCATCAATACCTCAGATAGTTCTCCCTCCGTACCTCAGATAGTGCTCCCTCAAAACCTCAGAACTTGCTCCCTCAGTACCTCAGATAGTTCTCCCTCACTACCTCAGAAAGTGCTTCCTCAATACCTCAGAAAGTGCTCCCTCAATATCTCAGATAGTTCTCCCTCAATAACTCTGAAAGTGCTCCCTCAGTACCTCAGATAGTTCTCCCTCGGTACCTCAGTTGGTTCTCCCTCAATGCCTCAGATAGTGCTCCCACAATACCTCAGATAGTTCTCCCTCCATACCTCAGATAGTTCTCCCTCAGTACCTCAGATAGTGCTCCTGAAAACCTCATATAGTTCTCCCTCAATACATTAGATAGTGCTCCCTCAATACCTCAGATAGTTCTCCATCAATGCCTCTGCATGTGCTCCCTCAATACCTTAGATAGTTCTCCCTCCATGCCTCAGACAGTGCTCCCACAATACCTCAGATAGTTCTCCCTCAATATCTCAGATAGTGCTCCCGCAGTACCTCAGAAAGTGATCGCTCAATACCTCAGAAAGTGATCCCTCAGTACCTCAGATAGTACTCACTCAGAACCTCAGCTAGTGCTTTCTCAGCACGTCAGAAAGTGCTCCCTCAATACCTCAGATATTGCTCCCTCAGTACGTCAGATAGTTCTCCCTCGATACCTCAGATTGTTCTCACTCAGTATCTCAGAA
>NW_025123009.1:0-1069 GCF_004010195.1 Chiloscyllium plagiosum | reverse complement strand
TTCTCATTAACTACTCTTCCCGTGGGAAAGGAAAAAAAGTTCCATTTTAAATTGGAAACGGCATCAAGAGATTGGAATATGCTGATGGAAGAGAACGGAGCTCTCCCTGTACATTTTGCAATTGTTCTTGCTGTGTGCTCATGTAAGTTTTTGTAATGAACAGTTTATTGCCAGTAACGAGGGTGGGAGTGGGGAAGGATTCTGAGGTTTCAGTGTGGGACAGACGTGATCTGATCGAACGGGTAAGTTAAATATTCCAAGAACATGAGAGAGCTGATTGGCCCAGGATCATTCCCATCTTCTGTTTCAGAATCAACAAATTGAATTGCTGGAAAATCTCAGCAGGTCCAGTCGCATCTTGAAAATGAAAACCGAATGAGATTTCGGGACTGGTGACACTTCTTCTTCCATCTCCATCTCCCTCTGCCTTTCTACAAACTTCCTTTTTATTGAATATGTCCTGACTTCAAACTTTATATTCAGCTTCACTTCTATTGCTTCCTCTCCAAACATTTTCCCAGTCTCTAAAATTGTATCATGTTTGTTCTATCTCTCACTTTGCCCAGAGCTTCCAACTGAACAAATAACTCTGTTTCTATTTCCTTAGATACCAGACGGCCAGAGATTGGACGACATAGGAGCGCTTAGCGCTTTCAGAATATCGAGTCTGCTTCACCATTCGATCTTGGATAATATCGTTCTTAACCCCATTCTCCAGTCCTCTACCTGAACACTTACTCCCCAGTCTTAGGATCCAGTCTTTTTCCCAGAGTGGGTCCTAATCCGTCACAAAACCCTCCACATGTGTTGGCAGCTGTTACACCGTGTCTACGTGTCATCAATCTCAGTTTCAGTGATTCTTGGCAAACACAAACTGTTCTGAGCAGCTCGATCGGGTCTCTGGTCCCACTGTGATCCTGCAGGGGAGCAGCAATCACCTACAACTCCGAGCAGCTCGATCGGGTCTCTGGCCCCACTGTGATCCTGCGGGGGAGCAGGAATCAACTTCATCTCCTACGGAAAGGATCGGCGCTTAAAAAAAAAACGGACAGAAAGAAAGATAGGCTTG
>NW_025123008.1:0-1069 GCF_004010195.1 Chiloscyllium plagiosum | reverse complement strand
TACCAGTATGGCAGTTGCTGCAACTGCCTGTATGCATTCAGGGCATCCTCTTGAAACAGGGTCCAGAATTTTGGACAAGAAAGCTATTGGCTGTTTATTTCGCCCTCCTTTCTGGGTTAACACTCCTAGGGCTGCTCCATCGTTTACTGTCACAAAAAGGTGAAATGGTTTGTCTAGGGAAGGAAGGGCCAATACCGGGGCGTGCATTAGACTATGCTTCAGCTCACGTAACCCTTCATTTTCTTCTGGCCAATACAGTCTTTCATGTTCTGATTCTGTCAGTTTGAAATATAACTTCTTTGTTTACTTAGCATAGGCACCTATCCACAATCTGCAATAACCTATTAGACCCAGGAACTTCCGTAATTCTCGCTTAGTATTTGGGAGAGACAATTCTACTGTCCCTCGAATTCTCTTGGGATGAATGCTCCAAGCTCCCTCATTGATAAGGTGTCCTAAGTATTTCACCTCTTTTTCTGCATATTGCAATTTATTCCTAGATACTCTCAGACTCTGTTGCACTAGGAAATTCAACAATCCATTGGTGGCTGAACTTACATCATTTCTCTTTTGTCCTGACACAAGTAGATCATCTACACATTGCAACAGCGACGTCTCCTGAGGCACTTTATATTGCTCTAGAATTTGTGCCAGTACTCGCCCGAATAAGTTAGGTGATTCTGCGAATCCCTGGGGAAATACCGTCCATCGGAATTGTTGTTTTCTGCCAGTGTATGGGTTTTCCCATTCAAAAGCGAACATGTCGTGGCTCTCTGAGGCTAAAGGACAAGCCCAGAATGCGTCTTTTAAATCTATTACACTAAACTAGCGCTCCTCCAGTGGTGTATGGATTGGGCACCATTGGGTATCGTGTCCAGACTAGTTGGTTCACTAGTCTGAGATCTTGTTCCAGTCGGTAAGTTCCATCTGGTTTTCGGACGGATAGTGTTGGCGTATTAAAAGGTGACATATGGTTCTAATAGCCCTTCTTTTACAAGAGAGTCTATTACCGGTTGTAATCCCTTGTGCCCCTCTCATGAAACTGGATATTGTTTAAGGCTTACTGTTT
>NW_025123007.1:0-1069 GCF_004010195.1 Chiloscyllium plagiosum | reverse complement strand
TACAAATCTTCTCCCAAACTTTGAACACCTCACCTGTATTTAAGGATGCCACAAAGATATCTGTCAGGGCCCCAGCTATTTCCTCTCTCGCCTCCTCAGCAACCTGGGATAGATCCCATCCGGTCCTGGGGATTTACCCACCTTAATAACCTCTAGCCTACCCAACACATCTTCCCTACTTGTGCCAACGTGATCCAGACTTGACAAACTTCTATTTCTAATCTCAAGATTCATCATGTTCCTCTCCTCAGTGAACACTAATGCAAAGTAATCATTCAGAATCTCACCCATTCTCTCAGGTTCAACACACAGCCTTCCTTCATTATCCTTTAGTGGACCAATCCTTTCTCTAGTTACCTGCTTTCTTCTTATATAAGAATAAAATGCTTTGGGATTCTCCTTAATTCTGCTCGCTAAAGCTATTTCATGACCCCTTTTAGCCCACTTGATTCATCGTTTAAGACTTGTCCTACTCTTCCGATTATTCTTCCAGGGCCCGTTCTGTTATCAGCTGCCTAGACCTTATGTACACTTCCCTTTTCTTCTTGGCTAGTCGTACAATTTCTCCTGTCATCCACGGTTCATGAATCTTGCCTTTCCTATCCTTTGCCTTCAACTGGACATGCCTATCCTGCACTATCTTTTTAAACTATCTTTGAAAGCCTCCCACATATCAAATGTGGACACATTTCCCAGCTCCTGCCTAATTTTGATATAATTGGCCTTGGCCCAGTTTAGTACTCTTCCCTTAGGACTGCTCTCTTCTTTGTCTACAAGTATCTAAAACTTACAGAATTGTGGTCACTGTTCCCAAAGAAATCCCCCACCTCAACTTCTACCACCTGTCCTAGCTCGTTCCCCAGTACCAGGTCCAATATGGCCCCTTCCCTCGTCGGACTATTGACATACTGCTTTAGAAAACTCTCCTGGACGCTTCTTACAAATTCTGCCCCATCCAGACCTCTGACACTAAGTGTATCCCAGTCAATGTTGGGAAAATTAAAATCTCCCATCACCACGATCCTATTGCCTCTATATCTTTCCATAATCTGTTTACCTATTTGTTCTT
>NW_025123006.1:0-1069 GCF_004010195.1 Chiloscyllium plagiosum | reverse complement strand
ATAATTGCATATTTTCAAAGTCCTTGCACTTAACAATAATTTGGTCTCGGGTGTGGTAATGAGACTCATCATTTCAATGCTCCTTACTGTGAGTTGGGCACTGCTTTCATCATATCATTGTTATAAAAGTGAATGGAATAAATGGGTGAATTTTGCTTATTGGACAATCTAAACGTTGGTATTTGGAAAGGATATCGTACCTTCAGTAAAGAGACTTTGCTGTTAATGGTTAGAACAATGCTGCAAACATTTACACAGAGATTTCCAGCTCAAGTCACAGACAAGGTCATTGGGCTGGGATCACGCTGGCCATCAATGGAGCTGCACAATTCTGTAACACTGGATATGGTTTATGAGGGATTCAATGTATGATGCTATGTGCTAAAGGAGCCCAGCACCTTTTAACACCTTCATTCAGTATCGGGTCCAAGGTGCAGAATTACAGAGTTTAGGGGCCATACCAGAAGAGATATACCTGCAAGACATGGCTGTTTACAGGTCATTGTTACAAATGTTGAACTGCGTCTAGACCAGCGCCACGTGCTAGTCCATTGACCAGTATTCCCCACTCACATCTCCCCGTTGTTCAGGTATGTCTCTAACCAGGCCATTGTGAGGGATTATATGGGTAACTGCCCAGTTCCAGTTTGGAAGCTCTCTGGCCAGATTTTGGAGATGGCCATTGTTTTGGAGGTCATGGTGAGGTCCAGTAACACTGTGTCTGAATTCAGGCTTTTTCTCAAAATCTTTTTCAACAGCTTTGCTGCCTGCAAGATGGTGTGTTCACTGATCTGAACATTAATCAGCTGTTTACTACAGTTACCAAATTGTGTAATAGTTAGGTGTGCGCTCTAGTAATTCAATTATTGTTCACTTCAAGTTTTCAACTGAAACATAATGATGTTTGGTTTATTTGAAATGTGTAAGAAACAAAGTGATATTAACTCTTTATTATACAAAAAGGAAAAGTGACCTGTTGCATATTTCCCACGGACTAATCAAGCAACAGTCAGATATTGTCTTTAAAGCAGGATTCTGTGAACAGAACTATGTCCCAGGCAAGATCACC
>NW_025123005.1:0-1069 GCF_004010195.1 Chiloscyllium plagiosum | reverse complement strand
TTTGTCGACTTACAGACCAAAAGCCGAGAGGACCTGCAAGAGGCTCCGCTGGGTGAAGGGCAGGAACTGTACATCGACGGGTCTTCCCGGTGCATAAATGGGGTACGGTACAGTGGCTATGCGGTCGTAGATGGCGCAACGAAATGTACGATCGAGTCCGGACGACTGCCCGGGAAGTGGTCAGCCCAATCCTGTGAGTTGTACGCCCTCCAGAGGGCCCTGAAGTTGTTGGAGGGGAAAGTGGGGACCATATATACTGACTCAAAGTATGTATACGGAATTGTTCATACTTTCGGGAAAATCTGGAAAGAGCGAGGATTGATAACTTCCCGGGGAAAAGAATTAGCTCACGAACAAATGATCAGCCTAACGTTGGAATCCCTGGCGTTGCCTGCAGAACTCGCAGTAGTCCATGTACCCGGTCACCAGAAGGGGTCGACATCGGAAGCGGTGGGAAACCGGCTGGCAGATGAGGAAGCCAAGCGGGCAGCGGTCGAAAAATCCGTCCAATTATTAACATTAATACCGTTGAGGGAAGGGCTCGCTAAACAACCCGTCTTCACCCAGGGGGAGATTGATAAAATGGATCAATTGGGTGCCCGGCTGGAAACTAACGGGAAGTGGACGGTTCCTGATGGGAGACAAGGACTGAACAAACAGATCACCCGGAGTATTCTGCACCGATTACACCATCAGACCCAGTGGGGGGTGCAAGCCATGTGTGACACGATCCTGAGAGACTATGTATGTAGGGGGATATACACGTTAGCCCAACAAGAAATAGTCGGATGCCCCACTTGCCAGCGAATTAACAAGAAAGCCATGCGTTCTATGCCAGCTGGTGGTCAGCCTCTCGCAATTAGGCCATTCCAGAGGATCCAAATTGACTTTACAGACTTACCCCCAGTACAGAGATGGAAGTATCTGTAATAGTAATAGTAGACCATTTCACTCACTGGGTAGAGGCTTTCCCAACCGCCAAAGCCGATGCACCAACCGTGGCCCGTCTATTGTTAGAGAACATAATCCCGAGAAATGGCATAATGGAATCTATCGACTCAGACTGCGG
>NW_025123004.1:0-1069 GCF_004010195.1 Chiloscyllium plagiosum | reverse complement strand
TCAGATGCTGCCTGAACTGCTGTGCTTTACCAATACCACTCTAATCTAGAATCTTCATCTCTTCGTCGATCACTGGCATGTTATTAGTGTCGTTCACTATGAAGACTGATACAAAATACCTGTTCAATGCCTCAGCCATTTCATCATATCCTGTCACTAAATGCTCCTTCTTATCCTCTCAAGGACCAACATTTAAGTTAGCCACTCATTTTCATTTTATATATTTAGGGAATCATTTGCTATCTGTCTTAATATACTTTGCTAGTTCTTTTTTCCCGTGTTCTATCCTACTTTTCTTTCTCGCTCTTTTCGTGCTTTCTGTTGACCTTTAATCTTTTCCCAATCTTCTAGGTTCCTGCTGTTCTTGGTCACTTTGCATTCCATCTTCTTAAATTTGATAAACTTGCGTATTTGTTTAGACATCCACGGCAGACTTCCCCTTTTCTTATAGTCTTTCCTTTTCACTGAATATACGTTTGCTTCGGACTTTGAAAAACTACTTTGAAAATCCTCCACTGCTCGTCAATTCTCACCATAAAGTATTTGCTTCCAGTCGACTTTTACCAAGTCCTCCCTCCATTCTGTTGTAGTCTCCTTCGTTTAAGCACAGGACCCTGGTATTGAATTTTAACTTCGCTCTCCATCTGTGTTTAAATTCAACCATCCTGTGTTCATTCCTTCCAAGTTGATTCCTAACAATGAGGCCATTAATTATTCCTGTCTCGTTACACAGGACCGGATCTAGCATAGCTCACTCCTCATTGTACGTGTTTTAATTTTAGACTTGAAAGCATTCCCAAGTAGTCAAACCCAGACTCTTCGGAATCGCTGCTTTTAAGACTGCTATGAAAGAAAAACAAGGACAGCATAACCATGTTAAAGGAGTAGTATCGTCACAACATTACACTTGGGACGTCATCAAAAATGTTTCTGAAAATCCAAATTCACTGCATATATTGCTTCGCCATAATCTATTTCACAGTCTGATTCTTAAAAATGATTCGCCATTAATAATTTGGTATTCTCTTGATCCATATTCATTACTTTCAAATTAACTTAATTCTCAAAG
>NW_025123003.1:0-1069 GCF_004010195.1 Chiloscyllium plagiosum | reverse complement strand
CGAGCACATCGGCTTAAGTTGATAGGGTAAAGATTTAAAAGGAACCTGCGGGGCAACGTTTTCATGCAGAGGGTAATGCGGTTATGGAATAAGCTGCCAGAGGAAGTAGTGAAGACAGGTACAAATACGACTTTGAAAATACGTCTATATGGATAAATGAATAGGATATAGATTAAATGCTGGTAAACAGGACTTGCTTAATTTAGGATATTTGTTGGGCATGAATGAGTCGCACTGAAGGGTCTGTGCCGTATGACCCCAATGACAATGGCTTTAGGGGCAGTCCTATTTGTATTTGCAACTGTAGTCATTAACGTAGATTGTGTACGTAGACTGCGCATTTCCAGAGCGCATTGGGAAGTGCTATGTTAGATGTTGCTATCGGGAAAATGATTTAATGACAACTCAGCTAACGTAAGAGTGTGGACAGCATATGGTTAGAGGGCAGGAAACAGAAAGTCAGCAAAAACAGAGTCTTGGGATGGGACTCCAGTTTCATGATCCTCAGGTTGATTCAGACCCTGATTGTCATGTGGTGGAGTAAGAGATAATGCTTCCAGTCTCCACCGTTCCATCTCTCTCCCTCAAACTCTGAGTGTGTTTTCTGGGGTGTGAGACAGGTACGTTCTGTGATTTTAAGAGCACCAAGGGGAATGGCCAGAAAGAAAGCAATGCTGTTGGGAATCTGCCACCACAATGTCAAATAGCACGGCAGGTTCAAAGGGCTGAATGGACTTCACCTTCTCCGAATTCTTGCACCCTACTCAGTCAGAGCTAAACTGAAACAGCCAGTTAAGACAAAGATTTACAGCCTTAATGAAACGTTTCAAAGAAAAACAAAATCTGCTGATGAAAGCTGGCTAATCTGGTAGCATCTGCGGGGAGAAAGCATCGTTAACGTTTTGAGTCCAGGGATCCCTCTTCAGTTGAAGATGTCCTGAATGCTCAGCCAAAGAGGTGTTAAATCTGTTAGGTTCCCTCCTTCAACTACCCTCCAAAGCAGTGCATTCCAGTTACCCACGATCCTCTGGTGAATGTCTGAACCTCAAATTCCCTCTAAAACTCAATC
>NW_025123002.1:0-1069 GCF_004010195.1 Chiloscyllium plagiosum | reverse complement strand
GGCCCGGTGCAGACATGTGGTGGTGCTGATTGGGCCCGGTGTGTACACATGGTGGTGGCGAGTGGACCCAGTGCAGGCACATGGTGGTGGTGAGTTTGCCCAGTACAGTCACAAGGTGGTTGTGAGTGGGCCCAGTGCAGACACATGATGGTGGTGAGGGGTTTGGTGCAGACACCTGGTCTTGGTGAGTGGGCCCAGTACAGACACAAAGTGGTCATGAGTGGGCCCAGTGCAGACACATGATGGTGGTGAGGGGTTTGGTGCAGACACCTGGTCTTGGTGAGTGGGCCCAGTACAGACACAAGGTGGTCGTGAGTGGGCCAATGCAGTTGTGGTGATGGTGGGTGGGTGAGCGCAGACACATGGTGGTAGTGAGTGAGTTCGGTGCAGACATGTGGTGGTGGTGAGTGGGCCCAGAGCAGGCACATGGTGGTGGTGAGTGAGCACAGTACAGACACATGGTGGTGGTGAGTGGACCTGGTGCAGGCACGTGGTGGTAGTGAGTGAGCCCAGTGCAGACACGTGGTGATGGTGAGTTGGCGAGCGCAGACACATGGTGGTGGTGAGTTGGCCCAGTGCAGAAACGTGGTGGTGGTGGTTGGGCCCAGTACAGACACAAGGTGGTCGTGAGTGGGCCCAGTGCAGACACATGGTGGTGGTGAGTGGGCCCAGTGCAGACATGTGGTGGTGGTGAGTAGGCCCAGAGCAGGCACATGCTGGTGGTGAGTGAGCCCGGTACAGACACATGGTGGTGGTGAGTGGACCCGGTGCAGGCACATGATGGTAGTGAGTGAGCCCAGTGCAGACACATGGTGGTGGTGAGTGGGCCCAGTGCAGACACTTGGTGGTGTTACGTGGGACCGGTGCAGGCACATGGTGATGGTGAGTGGGCCCAGTGCAGACACGTGGTGATGGTGGGTAGGCAAGCGCAGACACATGGTGGTGGTGAGTTGGCCCAGTGCAGACACGTGGTGGTGGTGGGTGGGCCCAGTGCACACACATGGTGGTGGTGAGTTGGTTCGGAGCAGACACATGGTGGTGGTGAGTGAGCCCATATCAGGCACATTGC
>NW_025123001.1:0-1069 GCF_004010195.1 Chiloscyllium plagiosum | reverse complement strand
CCTAACCCCTGGATTAATCCGGCCTATGCCACATTCTCAGGCACTTTGTTCCACACCATAACCCCTGGATTAATCCAGCCTCCCCCACACTCTCAGGCAGTGTGTTCCAAAACCTAACCTGTGGATTAATTCGGCCTATCCCACATTCTCAGGCACTGTGTACCAGACCCTAACCCCCGGATTAATCCGGCCTATCCCAATCTCTCAGGCACTGTGTTCCAGGCCATAACCCTTGGATTAATCTGGCCTGTCCCTGACTTTCAGGCACTCTGTTTCAGACCCTAAACCCTGTATTAATCTGGCCCATCCCACACTCTCAGAAACTGTATTCCAGACCCTAACCTCTGGACTAATCTGGCCTATCCCACACACTCCAGACCATAACCCCTGGATTAATCTGGCCAATCCCACATTCTCAGACACTGTGTTCCAAGCCCGAACCCTTGGATTAATCCAGCCTATCCCTGACTCTCAGCCACTCTGTTTCAGACTCGAAACCCTGCATTAATCTGGCGTATCCTACACTCTCAGAAACTGTATTCCAGACCCAAAACCCCTGGATTAATCCGCCCTATCCCATACTCTCAGGCACTTTGTTCCAGACCCTAACACCTGGATTAATCCGGCCAATCTCACACTGTCAGGCACTGTGTTCCAGACCCTAAGCCTTCGATTAATCCAGCCAAACCCACACCCTCAGACACTGTGTTCCAGACTCTAACCCATTGATTAATCCAGCCTATCCCACACTATCACGCACTGTATTCCAGACCCTAACACCTGGATTAATCTGGCGAATCCCACACTGTCAGGCACTGTGTTCCAGACCCTAACACCTGGATTAATCCGGCCAATCCCACACTGTCAGGCTCTGTATTCCAGACCCTAAGCCTTCGATTAATCCAGCCAAACCCACATCCTCAGACACTGTGTTCCAGACCCTAACCGTGGATTAATCCGTTCCATCCCACACTCTCAGGCACTTTGATCCACACCATAACCCCTGGATTAATCCAGCCTCCCCCACACTCTCAGGTAGTGTGTTCCAAAACCTAACCCGTGGATTAAT
>NW_025123000.1:0-1069 GCF_004010195.1 Chiloscyllium plagiosum | reverse complement strand
GTCCCCCATAATGACCATCCTGTTCCTTTCACTCCTTCCCGGAATAATTTTACCAATCCTCTCCTCCACCTCCCTGAAACTCTGCGGAGGCTTATAAAAAACTCCAAGCAGTGTGACCTCTCCTCTTCTGTTTCTAACCTCAGCCCACACTCCCTCAGTAGATGAGTCCTCATCAAAAGTTCTTTCAGCCACTATTATACTATCCTTGACTAACAAGACCACACCTCCCCCTCTTTTACCACCTTGCTTGTTTTTAATGAAAGATCTAAACCCTGGAACCTGCAACATCCATTCCTCACCCTGCTCAATCCATGTCTCTGAAATGGCCACAACATCGAAGTCCCAGGTGCCTATCCATGCTACAAGCTCACCTACCTTATTCTGGATAATTTAAAAACAGTTTGCTGTCTGCCAGCACATTCCTGTGACCATGAAATCTTGTCCCTGTCCTCCCTACTATCATCCTCCTGTGAACTGCAACTACACCTCAGGTTCCCAACCCCTGCTGAGCTAGTTTAAACTCACTTGAATGCACCAGCAAATTTCCCACCCAGGATATTAGTACCTCTCTGGTTCAAGTGAAGACTGTCCTGTTTGTACAGGTCCCATCTTCCCCAGAATGGGCCCCAATTATCCAAGAACCTGAAACCCTCCCTCCTGCACCATCCTTGCAGTCACGTGTTCAGCTGATATCTCTCCCTATTCCTTGTCTCACTATCATGTGGCACGGGTAACAAACCAGAGATAACAATGCTGTTTGTTCTCGCTCTCAGCTTCCACCCTAGCTCCCTGAAATCCTGCCTTACATCCCTATCCCTCTTTCTACCTATGTTGTTGGTACCTACGTGGATCACGACTCGGGGCTGGTCACCCTCTCCCTTCAGAACTCCAAAGATATGATCCGAGACATCACTGACCCTGGCACCTGGGAGGCAGTGCACCAACCATGAGTCTCGTTCGTTCCCAACAAATCTTCTATCTGAGCCTCTAACTATTGAGTCCCTAAATACTAACACTCTCCTCCTTTCCCTCCTTTCCTTCTGTGCAACAGGGACTGACTCTGTGCCAG
>NW_025122999.1:0-1069 GCF_004010195.1 Chiloscyllium plagiosum | reverse complement strand
ACAGAAATCTGAGGGATCGTACTTTAGGTTGACGTTACATGAGGATCAATGGTCGGCACAACATCGTGGGCTGAAGGGCCTGTTCTGTGCTCTCCTCTTCTATGTTCTATACTTTCCATCTATCACTGCGGCTTGTCTTTTCTGGACCAGCCAATTCGGCATCCAGACAGACCTGTTTCCCTGTAGCCCATGCCTCGCAATTTCCGAATGAGCCTACCACGGGAAACATCATCAAACGTCTTGCTACATTACATGCACATCATCTCTCAGTAAAGTAGATTTAAAACAAATTAAGTTGCTGAAATGAACATTAGACTTCATTCATTTATTCATCAAAATACGCAAATAACCAAACATGCATAAAATACAATGAAATGTGCATTGTTAGTTCAGTATCTTACAATGTGTGTTCATTTAAGTTCCAGAAAAATGTTAAAGTTGTTTAACAAAATTATCATTCCACGATACATCTTCCGAAGTATGGCAGGAAGTTGTCAATTTGATGAACATTTTTTAGGAAGAATAATGTTAAGAATGCAAGTAAAAGTATCCATATAGTGTCTGATCAATTAAGCTTGCATTTCGGAATGAGTTATGAAAGTCCTTTGCCCTTGTGGAGTCTCAGCAAATTTAAAAATGTATTTTTTTCATCAGAGTTATTTTCACTTCCAGACGCGAGCTTGTAACAAATGAAACGTTGAATTGAATTTTAGGGAAATTCATTCGTGTCTGGTGTGTGCAATTGTTTTTTTTGTGATAAACGTTAAATGTTTGTGAGCTCAATATTTATGCAAATTTAAAAATGTATTTTTTTCATCAGCGTTATTTTCACTTCCAGAGGCTAGCTTGTAACAAATGAAACGTTGAATTGAATTTTAGGGAAATTCACTCGTGACTAGTGTGTGCAATTGTTTTTTTGTGATAAACTTTTAATGTTTGTGAACTCAATGTTTATGTTATTTTCTGTGAAACAGAACATATTTTGTTAATTTGCTTATTCAAACACTTGGATTTGTACTGTATTACCTCTTCAAATGTCATTCATTTTATGGTTGCGACCACAATTACC
>NW_025122998.1:0-1069 GCF_004010195.1 Chiloscyllium plagiosum | reverse complement strand
GGCTGAGGGGTGACCTCATAGACATTTATAAAAGCATGATGGCATGGTTAGGATAAATAGACAAAGTCTTTTTCCCTGAGGTGGGGGAGTCCAGAACTAGAGAGCACAGATTTACGGTGACCAGGGAAAGATATAAAAGGGACCTAAGGGTCAACATTTCCACACAGAGTGGTGAATGTGTGGAATGAGCTGCCAGAGGAAGTGCTCGAGGCTGGTAATTGCAACATTTAATACGCATCTGGATGGATATATGAATCGGAAATGTTTAGAGGGATATGAGCAAGTGCTGGCAAATGGGACTAGATTAGGTTGGAATAACTGTTCAGCATGGACAAGTTGGACCGAAGGGTCTATTTACATACTATACATCTCTATGACTGTAAATGTCTCTCGGGTCACCCCTCAGCCTCCGGTGCATGTGGGAAAACAGCCTCAGTATATTCACCTCAAACCCTCAAACCTTGGAGACATCCTTGTATATCTTTTCTGAACCCTTTCAAGTTTCACAATATCCTGTCCGGGAGCAATAGGAGACAGAGCGGACGTGACATGGAGTCCAGGAGGGTGCAGGGAATGTAAGGACACTGTTTAAATTCTTACTTTCTGAACTTGCAGCCTTTGTCCTGTTCAGGAGCAGCAGGCGACAGAGCGAAAGTGACGTGAGGACCAGGGAGGTGCCGGGAAGGTAAGGAATTAGTATATATTTTGGGCAACGACTAAACCCGAGATACTAGACGTGTAATATCTCCCTCTCGCATTCCCCCTCCGCTAACCAAAAGAAAAAGATTCTGTAAGGTAAGGTTTTTTTATTTTGTCTTTCTTTTGTTTTATATATTTAAGTGCATTGTTTGGTTTAGTTAGTCTATTTAAAGATAAGGCTCAGGGGACCTGAGATCGGTGGCATGTGCCTCTTGCTTGACGCGGGAGCTCAGGCAAGCGGCTGACGTTCCTGACTTCTTGAATGAAGTGTATACAGCTGTAGTTCTTGTTTGACCGCATGATGGCTCTGGAGCTGCGGATGGACTCAATGTGGAGGATGCACGATGCTAAGGAAAGCGTGGAAAACATG
>NW_025122997.1:0-1069 GCF_004010195.1 Chiloscyllium plagiosum | reverse complement strand
CATGACCTCACACTTTCCAATGTTGTACTCCATCTGCCACTTCTTTGCCCCCTCTCCTAAATCTTTCTGCAGCCTGCCCGCCTCTTCAATACTACTTGATAGTGTCAAGTCACTTTCAAAACATTGCTCTTAAAATACTAGTCCCCTGTGAGTTTAAATGAAAGAAGGCAGATCCCCGAGAGACTCTCACTAGGGCTCCTCCACTTTAATTTGCACATGAGAACATATTAAATTGACTTATCCCAATGCAGGCACTGCCTGTGAAATCCAGGTGCATCAGACTGATATGAATCTCCCACTCCATGGTTTGCAGTCCCAGTGGCAGAGATGTCTGTTTTCAGTCTCACTCCCCAAAAGAACAATCTGCATTGAAAAGGAGGGACGTCCATTGGAAAAGATAGGGCCGCTTCCACTGGTCGGGTGAAGGGATATGATGTGATGAAGGCAGCCATCCAGAAATAATAATTGGTGCCGTCCAGTACATCCCGAGTATCTAGCGATGCAGATTCTGAAGCATAGCTCACATGAGGGAAATAAAATTAGATGGGAAAAAACACAGAGACTGCGTTGGAATATCATTCCATTTTAATTTGAAGTTGACCGATTAAAACAAAAAGCTCAGAATCAAGTACAGTTGAAGCATAGATTAGATAACTTTACAGTGTGGAAACAGGCCCTTCGGCCCAACAAGTCCACACCGACCCGCAACCCACCCATATCCCTACATTTACCCCTTACCTAACACTACGGGCAATTTAGCATGGCCAATTCACCTGACCTGCACATCTTTGGACTGTGGGAGGAAACCGGAGCACCCGGAGGAAACCCACGCAGACACGGGGAGAACGTGCAAACTCCACACAGTCAGTCGCCTGAGGCGGGAATTGAACCCGGGTCTCTGGCGCTGCGAGGCAGCAGTGCTAACCACTGTGCCACCGTGCCACCCACAAATGGCTGATCTGAAAAGGGGTCAGGGGTTAAGTGGAATGTTCCTGGGAATTGTGGGAAGCTGGCTGTGAGTGGAGATGTGACCGAAAAAGAAATAAGAGCAGGACTGGCACACTTATAA
>NW_025122996.1:0-1069 GCF_004010195.1 Chiloscyllium plagiosum | reverse complement strand
ATCAAAGAAAGAGAAATTTAACATAACTTAACATGCTTGCAAAACTTAATCAAATAATAGATGCAGTACCTTTTGCTAACTAACTGTACCGATAGAGTAAGATCCCAGAAACACAACCAGTTGGCAAAAAGGCACATTCAGAGGCAGATTCTCACATACAGTGCTCCAGTGCAGGAGGTTTAAAAACCATCCAGAGAAAATTCAGAGAGAGTAGCAGCCAAGAGACATTTACTGAAGCTTCCAACTCTTTTGAGACCCCAAGAGCGTCTGACGCTACTGCGAAACTAAAACACAGATATCCTAATCTGAGAGCTGGCCACACCCATTCAGGCTGCATTAATATAAACCCAAGCTCTCTCCAGCTGTTTACCCAAGTGGTCTTAACGAACCAGCTCACCATCTCGTAACAGAAACTCGGACAAAATGATCTCTTAAAGGTACAAGTTCATCACACGACGCAACACTTCGAGCTGTTAAACAGGAACCACTTTTACCCAATCAGGCCCTTGGCACTGACCAATCATATGAGGAAAAAAACATTCATCCGCTCAAGTCATTTCCCAAAGAGACAGAAGGAGGCCATTCAACCCCTTGAGTCATTAAACACAGGAACAGGAGGAAGCCATTCAGCGCCTTGAGTCAATTACAGAGAAACAGGAGGAGGCCATTCAGTCCCTTGAGTCAATTACACAGGAACAGGAGGAGGCCATTCAGTCCCTTGGGTCAATTACACAGGAACAGGAGGAGGCCATTCAGTCCTTTGAGACAGTTACACAGGAACGGGATGACGCCATTCAGTCCCTTGAGTCTCTTACACAGGAACAGGAGGAGGCCATTCAGTCCCTTGAGTCTCTTACACAGGAACAGAAGGAGGCCATTCAGTCCCTTGAGTCACTTACACAGGAACAGGAGGAGGCCATTCAGTCCCTTGAGTCACTGACACAGGAACAGGAGGAGGCCATTCAGCACTGGAGTAACTTACACAGGAACAGAAGGAGGATATGCAGCCCTTTGAATCACTCACTTAGGAACAGGTGGAGGCCATTCGGCCCCTTGAGTCACTTACACA
>NW_025122995.1:0-1069 GCF_004010195.1 Chiloscyllium plagiosum | reverse complement strand
TTTGACTAGACTGAGTTGAGATCATGTTCGTGTATCATATTTTTATTTGACGTGGCACTGTAGAGGATACTTGAAATTATTCATGAGGCTAAGGACAGGACATAAATCGGCATTCACATTAGGGGACACAGAAGTGTCATTTCTCCTCTTCCCCTCATCTGGCTATAATGCAAGAAATCCAATAATGAAAAAAATGAGCATTTCTGGGGTACCAGGATAACTGAATGACAATCCAAACAACATGTGGATACATGTTTGACTGGTAAATCTCTATTTTGGTCCACCAACGAACTGGGAGTGGGTTGCAGTGTTAGACTTTTGAGGTATCCAGAAAAGGATTGTCAAATGTCGATGTTTTATTTTTAGTTTCGTCAGCTGTTATACCTGATTCTCATCTCCCTCACAATACCTTTTAATTTTGCAAATTAGATTTTGACTCAGTGGTGTGGGATTTTCGAGATCACTCCAGATGTTGGCAAAATGCCTCTCAGCAGGTCTGATTCACCGGTGAGCTTTACTTTCAACGGGAGACTCTCAGGGTCAAGTATCATTTTTTTCGGTCAACTTGAAGCATTTTAAAATCTCATTGGCTGCCCATTTTGGGACAAGATTAAAACTTCTGGAACACAGGTCCAGTGCACTCCAGCCACCTCTCACCTCAGAGCGCAGAAAAAAAGTGTTTTGAATCAACATGTTTATTCACACTGCACTCACTCCACGAATCTTCCTCTCAACATTACGTTCATTGTTTTTTATTACTTCCAGCCATATTAATTCAGTTTCGAACCACAGTCTCGTTTGGAGATGAGGAAGGAGAAGACAAAGAGATGTTGGTGAGTGTGTTTGAGGCGCGAACAGGTTAATGCTGGGATGAAGGAAAACCTTTACCTATGTTGGCATAATTGGCCCATGTCAGCAATAGATTCACTATTTGCAAATTCACTTGTGTAAATACTCTGGGATGTTGATTGTCAGTCCTTGGATATTTGTCTGTAGAAGCACGGTGGCTCAGCGATTTCATTAACGTTCTCTTCTGTCAATTATTTCAGGCCAAGTTCTCTTCTAAGTC
>NW_025122994.1:0-1069 GCF_004010195.1 Chiloscyllium plagiosum | reverse complement strand
ACCCAACATGAGCAAGACGAATGTAGTGTACAAGATTCCATGCAAGGACTGCATTAAACACTATATAGGACAAACAGGAAGACAGCTAACAATCCGCATACATGAACATCAACTAGCCACGAAACGAGACGACCAGCTATCCTTAGTCGCCGCACACGCAGACAACAAGCAACATGAATTCGACTGGGACAACACTACTATCATAGGGCAAGCCAGACAGAGAACAGCCAAGGAATTCCTAGAGGCATGGCATTCATCCACAAACTCCATCACCAAACACAGCGACCTGGACCCAATATACCAACCACCACAGCGGACAGCTCAAACTGACAACCGGAAGCGGCAGGGACAGACCACTATAAACACCGGAGGAAACATCAAAGAAGCGCTTCGCAGGAGGATCCCAAGCACTGATGATGTCGCCTAGCCAGGGGACGAAACGTTTGCAACAAAAACTTCCAGCTCGGCGAACAGAACCACAACAACGAGCACCCGAGCTACAAATCTTCGCACAAACTTTGAATTGAAAAAAGTATATCGTAGTTTGAAAAGAGTAATGTTGGTGTATATTTAAAATTATAGCACACCTTGAGAATTTGACTACAGGGCTGCTATTTGTTTTGCCAAGACGGCTCTTGTCTGTTTTAGTTTTTAGTTTGCACTCTGTCTTTTGCCTATTTGTTTTGTTTGTTCATTCGTTTACAAGTCGAAGGGATCACTGAACTCCATACATACCAGGGAAGGGCTGTCCTTGGGGACAAATGAACCTTGTCCCGCTGAGAAAGGGCAGCCCGTATCTGTTACTCTCGAAAACTATAGAGAGGTGACATGGTATATATGTTCGAGACGAGAGAAAGGTAGGAGACCCCTTGGTTCCTCCAGGATCACCGGCTGATATTGTTTGGAAAGAAACTTGTGATAGCAAAAATAATATACGTTTTACTTCAGATTTATATGGGTGGTCACGTGGTAATTAGCATTATATAGTTTTTTTAATTGAAAAAAAACAGATATAGGAGAATAAATATAAAGGGTAGATATGGTGACCCCTCATGAGATAAGATTTATA
>NW_025122993.1:0-1069 GCF_004010195.1 Chiloscyllium plagiosum | reverse complement strand
CTTTAAATTCGATATCCCCAGACGCTGTGGTGGATCTATCGGGGACTGCGTGTTGAAGACTGAGTTTGATAGATTTCTAGAAACAAAAGGTTCAGGGGATAGGGCGGGATATTGGTGTAATTTATGTTTCAATAACAATGTGTTATTAACATTGTGTTAATAACAGTTTCTTCACCAAATTCCCCACACAAGGAAGCACCCATTGCTGCAGTCAGTCACATAACCCTAGTCCCTAGAACCGGAATCAGACAAACTTCGTTGCGCAGCCGCGAATACCAAACCGGAAGTGGGGGTGGAAATGAGCATGTGAGGCTATTCTGTGGCACCAGTGACATGTCTGGTAAAGGTGCCTTCATGGAGTCATAGAGTATAGAGATATACAGTATGGAAGCAGACTATTTGGTCCATGCCGACCAGATATCCCAACCCAATCTAGTCCCACCTGTCACCCGGCCCATATCCCTTCAAACCCTTCCTATTCATATACCCATCCAAATGCCATTGAAATTTTGCAATTGTGCCAGCCTCCACCACTTCCTATGGCAGCTTAATCCATACATGCACCACCCTGTGCATGAAAAAGTTACCCCTGAGGTCTCTTTTATATCTTTTCCTTCTCAATCTAAATCTATGCCCTCGCATTCTGGACTCGCGGCCCCAGGGAAAAGACTTTGTCGACTTATCCAAGAGCGTGAAATGCTGAGGCTGGGAGTGCTTCTGGACAATTGGCTCAGAGGAAGCATGCTGGAGCTTCAAGTGAGAGGTCGATGTGTTAAAAGCGTTCTAAGAGATTTTCCTTAACAAAGTAGTATTTTGTTACTTTGACAGTAAGAACTGCTTTTGCTCACATCGTCCCCACATCAGTCTCTTGCTCCAGTAAACACTCCAATCCAGCGTACATTGCTTCCATTCCACACAGAAACGCGTCCTATTCTCGCTCCATCTGGAATAATCTGAATTGACAATATCAGTCTTTGAATGGAGAAATGTAGCAGGGAGTTGTTAGTGCAGCGGTGATCTATTGGGCTAGTAATCGTTGAAGACTGGAATGTGGCTGCTGTTCGTTAAA
>NW_025122992.1:0-1069 GCF_004010195.1 Chiloscyllium plagiosum | reverse complement strand
GACATGGATTGAATCTCAGTCAGTGACATGGATGAATCTCAGTCGGTGACAGGAATTGAATCTCAGTCATTGATCGGCATTGAACCACAATCAGTGACAGGGACTGAATCTCAGTCAGTGACTGGATTTGAATCTCAGTCAGTGACAGGCATTGAATCTCAGTCAGTGACAGGGATTGAATCTCAGTCAGTGACAGGGATTGAACCTAGTCAGTGACCAGGGATTGAATCTCAACAGTCAGTGACAGGAACTTAATCTCAATCAGTGACAGGAATTGAATCTCATCAGTGACAGGGATTGAATCTCAGTCAGTGACAGGAATTCTAATTCTGTCAGTTTCAGGAATTGAATCTCAGTCAGTGCCAGGCTTTGAATCTCAGTCAGTGACCAGGATGGAGATTCAGTCAGTGACAGGGATTGAATCTCATTCAGTGACAGGGATTGAATCTCAGTCAGTGACAGGAATTGAATCTCAGTCAGTGACCGGGATGGAGATTCAGTCAGGGACAGGGATTGAACCTCAGACAGTGACAGTAATTGAATCTCAGTCAGTGACAATGATTGACAATCACTCAGTGACAGAGATTGAACCACAGTCAGTTACAGGGATTGAATCTCAGTCAGTGACAGGGATTGAACCTCAGTCTGTGACAGGCATTGAATCACAGTCAGTGATAGGGATTGAATCTCTGTCAGTGACAAGGATTGATCTCAGACAGTGACAGGGATTGACCCTGAGTCAGTGACAGGGATTGAATCTCAGTCAGTGACAGGAATTGAATCTCATTCAGTGACAGGCTTTGAATCTCAGTCAGTGACAGGGATTGAACCTCAGTCAGTGACGGGGAGAGAATCTCAGTCAGTGACAGGAATTGAATCTCCGACAGTGAAAGGAATTGAACCTATGTCAGTGACAGGAATTGAATCTGAGTCAGTGACAAGGATTGACCCTCAGACAGAGACAGTGATTTACAATCAGTCTGTGACGGAGATTGAACCACCGTCAGCGACAGGGATTGAATCTCAGTCATTTACTGGGATTGAACTTCAGTCTGTGACAGGGATTGAA
>NW_025122991.1:0-1069 GCF_004010195.1 Chiloscyllium plagiosum | reverse complement strand
CATTCATTTTGCTGAGGCTTTACAGTCATTCAATAGTTCGTGCAGTGGAGCTTTTTAAGAGCTGTTCTACTGCATATTGTTGTATCCCTATTTTCCTTGTTTTCCAATTTTACACCACATTTGGGAAATTCTATCTGTGAATGAGCACTCTCAAACAGAATTTGAAGCTGATAGAAACCACAACAGCTGGAACGTGTGCTGAGTTATATAGTTCGCAAAACAAATGCAAAAACTAAACAGAAAAGAATTTAGACCATTGACGTCATAATCCAGAATGACAGAATGATACATAACACAAGTGACCCATCGTGTTCATTCCACCAAAATGAATCTAAATCTACATTAATCCAACTTAACACCACTTAGCCTATGAACTTGCATGTTATGGCTTTTCAAACGCTCATCCAAGTAATTTTAAAAGAGTGTAAGTCTTCCCATCTCAAATACCCTTCCAGACAGTGCATTTCAGGTAACTACCATCCTCTGGACGAAACGAATTTCCCTCATGTCCACTCTAAACCTCCTGCCTTTAGTTTAAAATTATGCAACCTTTTTCCTGACTCTGGGACTGAGAGAAACAACTGCTTTGGATTCACATTGTCCATGCCCCTTATAACTTATATACCTGCTCCAGATAAGTTACTCCGAACTTATCCACCCTCCCGCTGCACAGCTAAATTGTTGCAAACTGAACATCATTCTGGTGAATCTCCTTTGCACTTCCTCCAGCGCAATCCCACCCGTCCTATGGTGCAGTGTCCAGAACTACACACAATACTCCAACTGTAGATTAAACAAAGTTCTGTACAGCTTCAACATGCCCTCTTCTTTTATAATCCTCCCACATTTCTGATGAAGGTCTTATGCCCGAAAAGTCGACTTTCCAGTTCCTCGGATACTGTCTGACATGCTGGGCTCTCCCGGCGCCACACTGTCTGACTCTGATCTCCAGAATCTGCAGTCCTCACTTTCTCCTTATAATCTATGCATCAACTGAAAAAGGCGAGTGTCCTATAATCATTCTAAACTACCCAAATATCCTGGCATTCCACATTCAGGAATCTGTCAA
>NW_025122990.1:0-1069 GCF_004010195.1 Chiloscyllium plagiosum | reverse complement strand
AAAACCCAAGGGTAACAAACCCGTGTTAAAGGGTAGTATCATCACAAAGTGAAATTAGCAGAGACCATGATGCTCAAATATTTGAGTCAAACAAGGAGCAGATTTATGACAAAGCAGACATCTTTCGTTCAGAGAAAATATCTGTGTTACAGCAGAAATGAGATACTAAACAAATTGTCCCCAAAACAACACACAGAAGAAGGATCTATATGAATCCTCAAATGCAACTATCTGAAGAAGTATAGACCATCACATATTCAGGCAGATTCGAAATGGACCAACGTTCATCAAGTCGTATTGTTGGGGGGTGGTTTATAGAAAGGACGTGTTGCGAGTAGTGCACAGACGACTCATTTGTGGTGAGTAGGTGCTCATTTTGTGGTGAGAAAAAGGTAAGCTAATATGCAAAAGCATTTTTACTGACCTCGACTGCACAGGGATATAACTGACTTTTTTTTTTTCCAGGCATGTGATACATGTCAGGTCATTGGAAAACCACAGGCAACAATAAAACCCGTCCATATAATACGAATGTTTGCATTTGAGGGTCTTTTACAAGACTCCGAATTCGTTGGGTAGAACCCCTACCTTAAACAAAAAAAAGGAATCAGTTATTGTTAACAATAATGGATGTGCCCACGAGAATTACACAGCCCATTCCTTTTTTCAATATCACCACGTAAAACCATTGTGGACGAGTTACAGAATTATCTTACGGTATACGCAGTAGATGTAATCAAAACAAGGATCAAGCTTCACAACGCGATTATTCAAGGAAGTTATGGATACCGGCATGAATCTACGGGAACGATACAAATGTGGCATCAGACACTAAAGAACGTGTCGAGGGCTCACAGTCAAGAATATCCAAATGATTGGGATAAGTGAATTCCATTTCTCCTTTTTGCCACCTAAGATGCAGCAAACGAAGCGAAGAAGCTCATTCCATTTGATTTTGTTTCGGTGCATGAAGTGAGAGAACTGCTAAAATTGATTGAGGAGATATTAATAAGTCAGAAACCACATACTTGGACTGTATGTCATATTTTTGGTAGTGATCAAATAGTGG
>NW_025122989.1:0-1069 GCF_004010195.1 Chiloscyllium plagiosum | reverse complement strand
GTCAACATTGACTGACCGTCCCACCCAGACCCAATTCGTTACCCTATCTCTGTAACCCTGAATCTCCCATGGTCAATCTACCCTCACCTGCACATACTTTGGATTGTGGGAGGAGGCCAGAGCACCAGAGGAAACCCACGCAGACACAAGGGGAGAAGTGCAAACTCCACACAGAGAGTCGGCCCGAGGGTGGGATCAAACCCAGATCACTGATGCCTTGAGGCAGCAGTGCTAACCACCGTGCCACCACCACATGCTGCTCTCTAAAGAAATGAATTTCAAAGACTCGAGAACACTTGAGAGAAAAACAAAACTCTCCTGTATTAAATGAGAGGCTAGTCTCTGGCTAGAAATGAGTGGACATTACATTTACATTAAGTCCTCTCCAGATGTTATACAGCTTCAACAGATCATCTGTTTCTTCTAAACTCAAACTGATACAAGCCCAGCCTGACATCCTCTTGTCGCCGATTAGAAGTTGAGTAAATCAGCGACCCTCGACCTCACTGGCATGACACAGGATGCCCTCAATCCAAGTTGACCTTAATTGTCTAA
Organism: Chiloscyllium plagiosum; assembly: GCF_004010195.1. Classification (NCBI taxonomy): domain Eukaryota; kingdom Metazoa; phylum Chordata; class Chondrichthyes; order Orectolobiformes; family Hemiscylliidae; genus Chiloscyllium; species Chiloscyllium plagiosum. The sequence continues at coordinate 514 of NW_025122989.1, read as the reverse complement.
CCTCTTGACGCCTACGCCACCATGTGGTCAGCCGCAACTCAGCCCTGAACGAGAGCAGAGGAACTGAATAGACAGCAGTGAGGTGAACATTGCATTCCCAGAGAATATTGTTCAAGTGAGAAAGTTGTTCAGCTCACATTCGGATCATTGCAGGGACCATGTCTCCTGTCATTTAACTATCATAGATCCCAATAACAGTCGACTTTTGTTGTACATTGTGTGTGTTTTACCTGATTTTCTGTTGCTGTCATTCCCATTAGGGTGTGTGAATTCAGTACCAGATAATAGTCTCAGTTCTGAATTATCCTTGAGGATTGGTGTAGAACGTACTAACTGTCAGTCATAATGGAAGAAGCTGTACTGTTTATTTAACCCTTTGCTGTCATTGTCCTGGGACTGACTGAATGGGGAAGTGTAGAGGGAGTTTTACTCTGTATCTAATCCAATGCTGTCTTTGTCTTGGCAGTGTTTGTTGGGTATCGTGTTGAGGTAGCTTCACTTTCAATTTAAGAGT
>NW_025122988.1:0-1069 GCF_004010195.1 Chiloscyllium plagiosum | reverse complement strand
TTTGGAATGAGCTTCGAGAGGAAGTGGTAGAGGTTGGTACAATTACAACATATAAAATCATTTGGATGGGTATATGAATATGAAGGGTGTAGCGGGATTTGGGCCAACTGCGGATAATATCTGCAATAAATACTGTTGGTTGCGAATCTAATCAGATTGAATGGATCGGTTGGAGCGACAGTTAGAAGCAATCAGGAATTTGCAACAGTAACAGTATGTGATGGATGGCAGTGAAAAGAAGGGGGAAAGTCACAGATACAGTCACATAGATCGGTTAACTCCAGGAAAGTTAAGAGATGCAGGCACCGAGTGAAGGAGTCTTCTGTGGCTATACCTATTTCAAACAAGTATGTTGTTTTGGAAAATGTAGCTGGTGATGGATTGTCAGCACGAACACCCAAGTTTCTGGTATTCAGACCGGCTCTAATGCAATGAGGTTTACGTTAGTTTCCAATTGTATAAGGCAATTCTCCAGTCCGAGGTACAGACAGACATTTCCGTGGCCAGAAGCGAAAAATCAGAATGTGCATTGCTTCCCTGGTGCCAGGTTGAATGATGTCTCAGAGAGGGTGCAGAATATTCTCAAGGGGGAGAGTGGCCAGCAAGAGGTCATTGGAACTAACGACAGAGGAAGGGAAAATATTGAGATTCTGAAGTGTGATTCCAGGGAGTTAAGCAGGAATTTTTAAAAGGAGCACCTCCAGAGTAGTAATATCTGGAATACTCCTGGTGCTACGAGCTACTGAGTGCAGGAATAGGAGGATAGAGCAGATGAATGTATGGCTGAGGAGCTGGTGTATGGGAGAAGGATTCACATTTTTGGATCTTTGGAATCACTTTTGTGCTAGAGGTGACCTGTACAAGAAGGACGGATTGCACCTAAATTGGAAGGGGGCTAATATACTGGCAGGGAAATTTGCTTGAGCTCCTGTGAAGCTTTAAACTAGTAAGGTGAGGGCGTGGGGGCAGGGAGATAGTGATGATTGAGATAAATCTGAGACTGGTACAGTTGAGAACAGAAATGAGTCAAACAGCAAGGGCAGGCAGGGACAAGGTACGATTAACAAAT
>NW_025122987.1:0-1069 GCF_004010195.1 Chiloscyllium plagiosum | reverse complement strand
AAGATAAGCAGAGCACATCCGGATTTCTCTTGCTCTATGGTTTGTCAATGTTTCATTCACTGTGCCTGGTGGGTGTCAGGATCTTTGTTGGTCTGTTGACAGTATGTCATTATTTGATTCCCTCCGTGGGTATATATCAGTATTTCACTTGCTCGCACTCGTGAGTGTGGCAGGATTTCTGTTGTTTCTTGGGGTGTGTGATGTTATGACTATTTCAATGTTTGTAAATGGCACCGAAACTGGAAGAACTCTGAAGGCTATGGAGGACAGTGTGGAAGTCTAACAGTAAAATCACTCATTGGTGTAGTTATTGCGCAGATGGGGATTAATGCAGAGCAGTGTGAAGTGTTGCAGTTTGGTAGGAAGGACAATGGAAGACAGAACAAAACAGGTTGCACCGTTATAAAGGGGGTGCAGGAGCAGAGAACGTTACGTGTATATGAGCACAGATTATTGAAGATGTTAGGACAAATGAGGAGAGCAGTAAATATCACAGATTAGTTTCAATTTCTGAGCTGTTTACAGGGGGAGGTGTAGGAGGGAGTCTCCGTGCTCCCTTCCTGCGAGGTGGGGGAGACGATATGTTGTGAGCCCACCCTCCTGCCCACCGAGACCGTGGGGATTCCATTTGTACCAGCTCGACACAAAAGGGAGATGGCATCAGGGCCACGGCTTCTAAGTTGAGTTGAGGAAACGGAGCTGCCAGTGGGGTTAAAGTGAGAATTGCCCTTCACTGAACATAGCTCGGTACTCGGTTGTTGGGATGTGGATGTTTCAAAATCTCCACACGAGGTGTCCCGGTCCTCTCTGGCTGCTGTCAGGGTCCTCCCACATGGCGGGGGGAGGGGGTGTGAGGGAATGAATATTCGGCACTTCACCATCCGGATAGGCCCTTTCTGTCCTATTCGTGTTTCTCCTCAAATGGGAGAAAGGGATGGAGGGAGTGAGGGTGGGAGTGGGTGGTCCTGCTGTTAGTGTCGGTGTAGGTGGGTGTGGGTGGAGATTTGGTGAGGTGTCCGGAGAGAGTCAGTCCACAGTATTGTAACCAGGCAGTGTTATTGGTGTGGGA
>NW_025122986.1:0-1069 GCF_004010195.1 Chiloscyllium plagiosum | reverse complement strand
TCACAGACCTATACCCCTTTACACTCACACTCATACATATACACACACTCTCTCACATACCCCCACCGCAGACACACACACCCACCTAGGCACGTACACATATAATTTTGTGAGGAGAATTTGTACTTTCATAATTACATTTTATTTTGCTCAAACACTGCACGAATCCATGTAAGATTCTGTCAATCTCATTTTTAGATTAGAATCATCTGAACATTGGGGCATAGACAGCAACACACAGGGCACCTCACACCTTCAGTGTATTACCTGGGCCAATATGGCACCGATTGTTAAAGCTCACTTGAGAATGTAACTTTAAGGAAGTTCTGGGATTTACAAATGAAAGAACTGAAAAACATGCCCATTCTAAAAGATGAGAGAATTAACAAACAATCCAGGTCTTTTTCAATATATAATTTCAGTTACATCACACTAAACTTTTGCTATAAATTGTGTCCTACGATCTTATACTCTAGAACCACAACCACCTGATGAAGGAGCAGTGCTCCAAAAGCTGGTGCTTCCAAATAAACCTGTTGGACTATAACCCGGTGTGGTGTGATTTTTAACCTGAAACAGATAAAGGTTGATAAACCTCCAGGACCTGTGCAGGTGAACCCTAGTATTCTGTGAGAAGTGAGGGAAATGATTACTGGGCCCCATGCTGAGATATTTGTATCATCGATAGTCACAGGTAAGGTGTCAGAAGGCTGGAGGTTGGCGAACGTGATGCCATTGTTTTCAAGAAATGTGGGAAGGAGAAGCCAGGGAACTCTAGATCAGTGAGCCTGGCATTGGTGCTGGGCAACATGTTGAAGGGAGATCCTGAGGACACGTTTTGTATATATTTGGAAAGGTTCAGCATAAATTAGGTCCACATCGTGGGAAATCATTTTCCACTAACTTAATTGAGTTATTTTAAGATGTAATGAAGAGGATTGATGAAGAAAGAATGGTGAACATGATCTATATGTACTTCAGTTCAGTTTTCAACAAAGACCTGGATGGTATATTGGTTAGGCACATCAGGTCATGAGGAATATAAGGAGAATTAGCCGTTTGGGTACTG
>NW_025122985.1:0-1069 GCF_004010195.1 Chiloscyllium plagiosum | reverse complement strand
TAACCTCCGATGTAGGGAAGATGCTTGAGATTAATACCAAGGAATAAATGCAAGGCATCTCGATAGAAATTGCCCTTGCGCAGGCACAGCAGATTTAATGAAAGGCACGACAGGCAGAACAATTATTCTGGAAACCTATGAAGGCAATACCAGAAAAGGTAGCGCTGGGTACCCGATAGATGTGGTGAACCGAGATTTCCAAAACACATTTGACAAAGTGCTGCACAAGCGGCCGCTGCATAGGATAAGAATGCATGAAGTTCGAGGTAAAGTATTAGCATGGAAAGACGATTGGATGAGTAACAGGAAGTAGAGAGTGGGGCTAAACGAGTGTTATTCTGGCTGGCAATCAGTGACTCGAAGAGTGCCTCAGGAATCGGTGTTGGAACTGCAGTTATTCACATTTTATAATGATGAGGAGGAGTTTTGGACCACGTGTAGGGTGTCAAAATTTGCGGTTGACGCGTAGATGAGTGCCAGAGCAAAGTGTGCAGAGGACTATGAGTAATATAGATCCCCAAAGTGAGTATAGATTCCGTCGGGCAGACGGAATACAATGGTAATAAACGTGAAGTCAATCATTTTCATAAGAGTCCCGGAAAAACGACTATTACCTGAATGATAAAACTTTGCAGAATGCGGCTATGGAGAGGGACCCTGGGTATCCTTGTGAATGAATCACAGAAGGTCGGTCTGCAGGTGCAACAGGTACTTAGGAAGGCAAACAATTGTTGTCCATCATGTTACAAAGATTGAGATTAAAAGCAAGAAGGTGGTGTTGCTGCTGAATAGGGTGCTGGTAAGGCCACATTTGGAGTACTGTGTGCAGTTTTGTTCTCCTTACTTGAGAAATTATATACTGATACTGCAGGGAAAGGAGAATACGTTCACTAGTTAGATTCTGAAGTTGAGGGGTTGATGTAAGAAGAGATACTGATTAGTCTTGAAATATATTCATTGGAATTTAGAAAGGGGAGATGTTGTAGAAATATATAACGTTATGAGGGGAAACACAAGATAGAAGTAGACAGGATGATTCAAATGGCAGGTGAAGCGAGGACAAAAGTGC
>NW_025122984.1:0-1069 GCF_004010195.1 Chiloscyllium plagiosum | reverse complement strand
GCTAGTGTTTATGGACTTAGCATCAATATTTCTAATACCATATTTTGATGAATATTAAAACAGAACAGCATATCGACTTTGGCACCAAATGATGAGCAATTGAGTCAAAATCGATCGTAAGCAGTGAGACAATGATCCTCTCTTCATGTGGTGTACATCCGTGACTCTATAATTCGACGAAAAATCGTTCCCACAACTTCAGCTGTGGCAGAATCTAGATTGCGGTGAAAGCCTGTCAATCTGCTAAGGTAACGTTCGTCTGAGTCTCTGCAAAGGATTGGGCGAAATCTTTGGGTCTTGCCAATTTGTTCTTCCAACAAATTAGATAATTCATGAATTCAGTTGTTTTACTATGAAAACTGGGTACTTCTCCGTAGCTGTGATGGCCGAGAGGTGAAGGCGTTGGATTTGAAATCCACTGGGGTCTCCCTGCGCAGGTTCGAATCCTGTTCACAGCGTCGAATCTTTTAAAAGTCATTAATTCCTTTGCAGGATTTGGATTTCGTGGAGCGAGAGCTTTGCATTCAATCCAAAGTAAATTTTTAACTGTGAAGAATCCGAAGTCATTTCAAGACTGACCCAGTCATCTAATTGAATAAATTATATGTCGAGAAACAAAAAGTCACCAACTTCCAACACGAATCAGTTTCAACACATTTGTCGAACTATCGTGAAATTTGGATGTTCGGAGGGTGGAATTCAGCAAAACAAGAAGCAATGCAATACACTTACCTGCAGGTGTGATTTTTTTTTAAGATCAGTTGAAAGTCAAGCTGAGAAAGTTCAACATAATTTACAGCTGACTCTCAAGGCCAATAATCTATTATATCAGCAGTCAATGAATTAGAAAAAAGCAACTCCATGTGTGGAAAGGAACTCGACTGATCCAGGTTCCTGGCTTGCGATGTGAAAAGGCAAGGCGATATCAGCGATGTAGAATTTTCTGGAACTATTAAAAATTGAATGTTAACGGTCTGCTGCTGTCCACATTCGTAAGAAACTGTGCATTAAGAACTGAAATTGAAAATTAACGATCAAAATCAGACTTAGCCCTCTGCTTGTGATGTAG
>NW_025122983.1:0-1069 GCF_004010195.1 Chiloscyllium plagiosum | reverse complement strand
TCCCACTGTTATTCTCCATGTCCCACTGTTATTTTCCGTGTCCCACTGTTATTCTCCGTGTCCCACTGTTCTTCTCCATGTCCCACTGTTATTCTCCATGTCCCACTCTTACTCTCCATGACCCACTGTTATTCTCCGTGTCCGACTGTTATTCCCCGTGTCCTACTGTTATTCTCCCTGTTCCACTGTTATTCTCCGTGTCCCACTGTTATTCTCCATGTCCTACTGATATTCCCCGTGTCCTACTGTTATTCCCCGTGTCCCACTGTTATTCCCCGTGTCCAACTGTTATTCTCCATGTCCTACTGTTATTCACCATGTCCCACCGTTATTCCCCATGTCCCACTGTTATTCTCCGTGTCCCACTGTTATTCTCCATGTCCTACTGTTATTCCCCGTGTCCTACCGTTATTCCCCGTGTCCCACTGTTATTCTCCGTGCCCTACTGTTATTCCCCGTGTCCCACTGTTATTCCCCGTGTTCTACTTTTATTCTCCATGTCCTACTGTTATTCCCCGGGTCCCAATGTTATTCCCGGTGTCCAACTGTTATTCTCCGTGTCCCACTGTTATTCCCCATGTCTCACTGTTCTTCCCCGTGTCCATCTGTTATTCTCCGTGTCCATCTGTTATTCCCCGTGTCCATCTGTTATTCTCCGTGTTCTACTGTTATTCCCCATGTCCCACTATTATTCTCCATGTCCCACTGTGATTCTCCATGTCCCACTGTGAATATCCATGTCCCACTGTTATTCTCCGTGTCCCACTGTTATTTTCCGTGTCCCACTGTTATTCTCCACGTCCCACTGTGATTCTCCATGTCCCACTGTGATTCTCCATGTCCCACTGTGAATATCCATGTCATACTGTTATTCTCCGTGTCGCACTGTTATTTTCCGTGTCCCACTGTCATTCTCCATGTCCTACTGTTATTCTCCGTGTCCCAGTGTTATGCTCCGTGTCCCACTGTTATTCTCCATGTCCCACTGTTATTGTCCATATCCCACTGTTATTCTCCATGTCCTACTGTTATTCCTCGTGTCCCACTGTTATTCCCCGTGTCCCACTGT
>NW_025122982.1:0-1069 GCF_004010195.1 Chiloscyllium plagiosum | reverse complement strand
TTTTAACTGCTGTGTGGAAGCAGCCTATTCAGCCCCTTGAGTCCATGTCAACTCTCTGAAGAGGATCCCACACAGACCCACTCCCCATAACGGTTCATTTCCCATGGCTGACCCACCTAGCCTGGACACCTACAGACCACTTAGCATGGCTAATCCACCCAAACTGCATGTCTTTGGACTGAGAGGAAAGTGGAACACCCAGAGGAAACCCATACAGATGTGGGAAGAATGTGCAAACGCCACACAGACAGTCACCCGTGGCTGGAATCGAACTTGGGTCCCTGGCACTGTGAGGCAGCAGCGCTAGCCACTTTTCCCTTCAATTCATTTTAGTTGGGGGTGGTGGAGAACGAATTAACTCCTTCAATCCTGTGGTCTGGGGTGGAGGTGGTGCCTGTTTTTCTTTCTCCAGCCTGAATAACAGAGTTTTGTCTGTTTGTGAGGGGAGGAATTTAAGAAAGGATTGAGTTTTAAGTTATAGATTTGGAAGATATTTTCAAGTTGTATTTTGTACGTACTATGAGTTAAAGGCAATTTATTCATAATAAACAAACATTTTCTGAAGTACAGAAAGCTGGTGTGTGTTTTCTTTAGATTGGAGTTTGCCAGTCAGGTGAACAGAGGATTTTAAGTAGTTTGACTAAATCTTATCATATTTAGTGACAGAGTCATAGAGATTTACAGCATGGAAACAGACCCTTCGGCCCAACCCGTCCATGCCGACCAGATATCCCAATCCAATCTAGTCCCACCTGCTAGCACCCGGCCCATATCCCTCCAAACCCTTCCTATTCATATACCTATCCAAATGCCTCTTAAATGTTGCAATTGTACCAGACTCCACCACATACTCTGGCAGTTCATTCCAAAACCATACCACCCTTTGTGTGGAAAAAGTTGCCCCTTGCGTCGCTTTTATATCTTTCCCCTCTCATCCTAAACCTACGCCCTCTAGTTCTGGACCTCCTGACCCCAGGGAAAAGACTTTGCCTATTTACCCTTTTCATGCCCCTCATAATTTTGTAAACCTCTGTAAGGTCACCTCTCAGCCTCTGACACTCCAGGGAAA
>NW_025122981.1:0-1069 GCF_004010195.1 Chiloscyllium plagiosum | reverse complement strand
GTTACTGTTGGAGCTGATGCATCTGTTACTACATTGGGATAGCGCACTGAATGAAGCGTCTTAGTAATAGGAGAGTGAAACCCTGCAGTGACACAGTTGCATTGCATGGAGACTGACATCAACCACAGTCAGAGCAATACAGCTTTCAATATAGCACATTCAGTTCACAATATATCTGGACTGGACTAAATGTTGACATTGCTGGCTATCGGTCACATCTCCCATCACCAATCACTTGTGAGGGAGAATAAGAATATTTTCATTTTGTAGGCTACATGATTCTGCTCTGTTTTCCATTTACTATGCTGTAACCATCTCTCCAAAAATCCTTCCACCACCCCACCCCCCAAAAGAATCACAGTCAGGATGTTGTTACTGTGCTGATCTCTTCTCCACGGGAATAAACGCTAGCGAACAGACTGTCATTGGGAACAGTCGCCCTGATCATGGACAGGAAGTGTGGACTTCTCCGAATGTTCCTCTCACTGCTCTAATAAGGCAACTTTCGAACTTCCAAAGGGAATATGCTTCAGTAATTTATTTATATAAATTGACAGACTTCTAAATGCAGTTTCATTTGCTCTAAACCGTATTTTTTTTTTTACACATTTTGGCCTCAGTCCAACACTAAAAGTGATAATTACAATGAACTTATTCATTTAGACGTATGAATTAATGAGTCAGGTTCGAATGAACATGTTATTGGCTGGGAGATAGGGCGGAATGGGAGCAGTGGCTGTGGAGACTGCATGGGGAGTGGAATGATATTCCCCAGTCATCATCCCTCTTTCTGACAGACAGAATTAAATCTAATGCATAGCAAGGAAACAATCAATATTTAGGAGATGCAATGCTGAATGACATTGTGAACTAAAAGGATAATATTACATGTGATAAAGTAAACTATATTTTATACATACCATTTAAACATTGGGAATACAGATTGAGTAAATTCACCGGACCTGAAACATTAACTTTGATTTCTCTTCACAGATACTGCCAGACCTGCTGAGCTTGCCCTCTACATTCTGCTTTTTTTTTGTTTGAGATTTATCGTATTGTTCATATC
>NW_025122980.1:0-1069 GCF_004010195.1 Chiloscyllium plagiosum | reverse complement strand
AATTTTGGGGCTGCCTGGAACTTGCCTTGGGGACCCTCCCCTAACAGGTCTCCCCCACTGCTGCGACCAAGGGCCTACCTGGGACTTGCCTCCACTGCTGCTGCTGCCTGAGACTCTCCTTGGACCCCTCCACCACTACTGCCTGGGACTCAATTTCGGGGCTGCCTGGGACTTGCCTTGGGGACCATCCCCAACAGGTCTGACCCCACCGCGACTGAGGGCCAACCTAGGACTTGCCCGAGGCCTGCCTCTACTGCTGTCGTCGCCTGAGGCCTGCCTCCTCGGCCCCTCCCTACAACCTCCACCACTGCTGCCGCCAGAGCCCCACCTCCGCCGCTGCTGCCTGGGGCTTGCCAACAATCAGCAGCAGAGTATGGCGAGCCCGAACGTCGCGGGGCCCAGCCGCACCTATGCCGGGGTAGCCGCTGCCTTGGGCTCGGCTGTCCCAACCCCGGCTGCGACGTCAACCCCCTTCAGGCACCTGACCAAACGCCTGGGGGTCAAGGCCTATCCCCACCCCAACATGACCATCGAGGCCTGCAGCAAGGCCATGGCTAGTGTGGTCGGCCCACTGGCCATCGTCGCTGCGGCCCGGATGTACGGAAAGGCCGTCTTCTTCCTGAAGACCGAGCAGGCGGTCCACCTGGCCGTGGAGAGGGGGCTCACTGTGGGCGGGACACATCTGCCCGTCGACCCTCTGGAGGTTACGGCCCAGAGGATCGTGATCTCTAATGTCCCGCCCTTCATTGCCTGCGAGCTCCTTCTCCCCCATCTCAACACCTTGGGGGAGACCCGGTCAGGAGTCCAGCCGCTCCTGCTCGGTCTGAAGGACCCTGCCCTCAGACACATCTACTCCTTTTGGCGCCAGGTGTTCATTTGCCTGGCCCAGGAGGAGGTCACCGAGGGCAATTTTACCGTCCTCCATGAGGGCGTGGCCTACCGCGCCTTCTGGACGGCGGACGGCGTGCGGTGCCACCTGTGCCGCGAGGTGGGGCACATAAGGAAAAACTGCCCCACCCAGAAGGCCGCCCAGCACGTGCTGATGGCTGATGGTGGTGCCGCCGCACCC
>NW_025122979.1:0-1069 GCF_004010195.1 Chiloscyllium plagiosum | reverse complement strand
CCTTTAATATCATCCACGTTGTCTTGTGATTCAATTAGGAATCTCTAAGTCTGTTGGACAAATTGACAGTCTCCAATGGAATCAAGTTGAGAACACAATCCCTTCCATTTGGGTTCCACAAGATCATCATCATTTGAAGCGGAGCAGGTTGGTGTGTGTCTATTGGACAGGAAGATGTTTCACCAAAACAGATCAACAATAGAGCTGTTGGAGAATATTTAACAATCAGATGAAGCAATTAGAGAAGGAGCATTCAAACCAAGTAAGTAGCAAAGCACCATTGTTAACATTTAGTAGTATTTTAAAAGAACAAACTTCCTTGTTGCTGGATGGAAGCAGATATCACCAAAATGTCAATCATCATGCCATGTTCAAAGAAAACCAATGGAGTATATTTTTGCAGAAAGTCAGGGGAATCAGTGCAAAATTCCAAAGAAGTGGAAGCACTGGGATTGTTGACTGTGTTTCTGGACATGGAGATGATAGAACATCTGCTGGCTTTCTTCAGAAATTTCTCTTGCTGTTTTGTGACATCTCCAGCACACACAGCATTATTGTTGTGTGTCTTAACCTTCTTTAGTTAAAGTTGATGTCCAAGCAAAGACTGACTTTTCAGAGCGGATCCATAATGGAAGTGCAAAATCAGTATTGACGTTAGGTTACACTGATACTCATCAATAATTAACATTTATCTGCATGCCGGGTGTGAACCCATTCTGATCCAACACCAGGGGCTTGTCTACTGGAGTTAGAAGCAACAGATTTTGCTGATGAACGAGTGTCAGGAATGTCTTATGTTCCCAAAACCTCCTGAGCAGAAACTATGACATATCAACCTCGACTGACGCAGAGATTTCACTGACCAGGCATTTAAGTTGTAACCATTTTAACTCATTTCATTACTTATCACGTGGAATGAAAAAAGGCAGCACTCACCCGTTGTGGAACTGGCAGTTGAACCCGGTGTGGTGGTTATCCCTGTTGTTGTCGTTGTTTGTTCTGAAGTGAAACAAATGCAATCACATTCAATACGCCCAAGTTGGAAGAGGACAGTATTGTGCTAATGTCA
>NW_025122978.1:0-1069 GCF_004010195.1 Chiloscyllium plagiosum | reverse complement strand
GTGCCCAGGGATGTGCAGGTTAGGGTGGGTTACTCCGAGGGAGTGCAGGCCGAAGTGGGTTGAGTTGTGGTTGGCTGAGACAGTCTTCAGAGGGTCGGTGTGGACATGATGGGCTGAACGGCCTCCTTCCTCGGGTGTCCTTGCAAAGCCCTTTCGAGGTGCTTCCCCACAGGGCGTGGTGTGGGATGGAGGCTCGCCGTGGTGTGGAGAGACGGGAATTGGGCAGAGGAGGTTGGGGGAGGGCTGTGGGGTGTGGGGCGGCATCTGACAGAGGGACACAGAGGTTCGGCTCGAATGGGGGAAGTGCCCCCCCCCCCCGTCGCCCCTCTAAAACCCGTCGTGCCCAAGAGAAGAGAGCACGGGCGGGCGGTGTGGGTAAGTGGCGTGGCGTTGAGAACAGGGACGTTCCTGTTCACTGAGGGGCTGGCGGGATATTGGGATCGCGCTGCCCGACGTTAATGGGGTGGTGACTGGTACCCTGGCAGGATCTGGGCATCAGAGCGCGGCCGGGTGTGGGCGAAGTGGAGGGAGATGAGATCGGCGCAGGTTGGTGTTCGCTGGCGCAGACGCGATGGGCCGAATGGCCTGTTTGCAGGCCGTATGACTCCCGGAGGCGATCCCTGTGCCCCCCCACCATCCCGTGAGGAGTGATCGCATTGAGGTGGGAGGGCGGTTTTTCTGGGGGGGTGGGTGGGGCGGTCTGGTGGGGGAGAGGGGAGAGGGTGAATCCCCACCCCCACCCACCACAAACCTGTCAGGGGTCGGGGGTCAGAGCTCCTGGGCGGAGCTGGGCACCACTCGGAACGGGAGAGTCAGGATGTGTGGGCGGACCCCGAAGGGACGGGCCGAATGGTCTCAGTCAGGCTGATGTGGTTGCGGGTGGGGGGAGGTTACCTGGGTGTTGGCCGGGTAGTGCCTCTGGGAGATCACGGCCTCCGCCACCTTCAGGGCAGCCCGTTTCTCCTCACTGTTCGCCCCTCGGCCTAGACAACAGGAAGGACACACACTGGGGTCACGCACTGGGGTCACGCACTGGGGTCACTCGCTGGGGTCACACACTGGGGTCACT
>NW_025122977.1:0-1069 GCF_004010195.1 Chiloscyllium plagiosum | reverse complement strand
AACATTGGGCCGCTGGAAAATATTGCTGGAGAAATAGTGGGGAACAAGGAAATGGCGGAGGAACTGAAAAATTACTTTGCGTCAGTCTTCATGGTGGAAGACATGAGTAATACCCCAAAAATTCAAGAGTGAGAGGGCAGAGCTGAGTACGGTGGCCATTATCAAGGAGAAGGTGCTAGGAAACTTGAATGGCCTGAAGGTGGCTAGATCACCTGGACCAGATTGGACTAGACCTTAGAGTTCTAAGGGAGATAGCTGAAGAGTTAGTGGAGGTATTAGTGGTGATCTTTCAAGAATTGCTAGAATCAGGGAAGGTCCCAGAGGACTGGAAAATCACTAACGTTACACTGCTGTTTAAAAAGAGAGTACGGCAAAAGTCAGAAAGTTACAAACCCATTAGCTTAACCTTGGTCATGGGTAGGATCCTGGAAGCTTAACCTTGGTCCTGGTTAAGATCCTGGAATCCATTGTGAAGGATGAGATTTCTGAATACTTGAAAGTGTATGGTAAATTAGGGCAAAGTCAACATGGTTTCATCAAGGGAAGGTCATGCCTGACAATTCTGTTAGAATTCTTTGAGGAAGTAATGAGCAGATTAGACCAAGGACAGCCAGTGAATGTCATCTATCTGCACTTCAAGGAGGCCTTTGACAAGTTGCTGCACAGGAGGCTGCTCTGAGTAAGATAAGGGACCATGGTATTAGAGGCAAGGAGCTAGCATGATAGAAATCAGAGAGTGGAGATAAAAGGGTCCTTCTCAGGATGGCAGCCTGTGATAAGGGTTGCTCCGCAAGGCTCAGTGTTGGGACTGCAACTTTTCACTTCATACATTAATGATCTAGATGAAGGAACTGAGCGCATTCTGGCTAAGTTTGCAGACAAGACAAAAGGTAGGTAGAGGGATAGATAGCACTGGGGAGGCGAAGAGGCTGCAGAGGGATTCAGACAGGTTAGGAGAATGGGCAAAGAAATGGCTGATGGAATACAAATGTGGTAAAGTGAGAGGTCATTCACAATGGTAGGAAGAATACAGGTATGGACGATTTCCTAAATAGGGAGAAAATTCAGA
>NW_025122976.1:0-1069 GCF_004010195.1 Chiloscyllium plagiosum | reverse complement strand
ATCACTCAAAATGTTTAAAAATCAGGGCGGGTTCATACTCCGCTTGTGGAGATAGACTGTATCCCAGGAAAACGAGTGGACTGCAGATACTGGAAAGTTAGAATTGAAAAGTATGACGATAGAAAGGCACAGCATTTGACATTCCTGACGAAGGGCTTATGCCCGAGACGTAAACTCTCTTCGCATGCTGACTGACCCGCTGTGTTTTTCCAAGGCCACATCTTTCAATACAAAACGTATTTTACCAAGTGGTGAATTCTGTGTTTCCAGGCTTGTTGGCCCAACAACTCGACAGTGACGCACCGAAAAGTAAGCCACCAAACCCCATTCTCATACCCTGTTTACCTATTTTTACATCGAACAAACGCCCCAAACCTAGTCATCCCTGAACACAATGGGCAATTTAGCATGGCTAATTCTTCCAATCTGCCCATCTCTGGATTGTGTGAGTAAACCCACGGAGGCGCGGGGAGAATGTGCAAACTCCTCAAGGACAGTTGCCATAGGATGGAATGGAATCCAGAGCCCTGGCACTGCGAGGGCACAATAATAACCAGTGGGACCCCGTGTCAAATATGCAAACACCTTTGTCCATTTCCGATCAAAACATAAACAAGAGCAGAATCTACCATGATAATAAACAGAAATATTGTCATTCCTGACAGACAGTAGGTGAATTGGAAACCTGCAGCTTCACCTCCTCAGTTGCTCCGACGTGTGTTTTTCTATTACAGGCAACGTTTTGCTCCGTTACTGAATATACACCTGCAGCTCTGTAAGTGTAGAGTCATATTTCTTCGAATTAAACCTTCATCTGATTAATTCTCATGATCAGGTTCCTAAATCTGTCTTATGATGCTCACATATCCAGAGTTCCTGGGGAGGAGGAAACTGTTCTGTCTGCGGTACCAGGCTTTCTGGGTGATCAGCGCATGTTCGAGTGCATCAGCATCATTGCTGTTGGAGCTGTCGAGGATGTGTCTGGATGGTCAGAGGGATAGCTGGTCCTCCAGCCAATGGAAGTGCATGGAGGAGTGCACTGTTGTGTTGCGCTGGAACGGCTGGTCTC
>NW_025122975.1:0-1069 GCF_004010195.1 Chiloscyllium plagiosum | reverse complement strand
TACAAATACCTCAGTAAGGGGCCCAGCAATCTCTCCTCTAGCTTCCCACAGAGTTCTCGGGTACATCTGATCAGGACCTGGGGATTTATCCACCTTGACCCGTTTCAAGACATCCAGCATTTCTTCGTCTGTAATCTGGACATTATGCAAGATATCACCATCTATTTCCGAACAGTCTATATCTTCCAAATCCTTTTCCACTGTAAATACTGATGCAACATATTCAGTTTGTATCTCCCCCTTTTCTGTGGCTCCACACAACGGCCGCCTTGCTGATATTTGAGAGGCCTTATTCTCTTCCTAGTTTCCTTTTTGTCCTTAATACATTTGTAAAAACCCTTTGCAATCTCCTTAATTATATTTGCAAAAGCTATCTCATATCCCCTTTTTGCCCTCCTGATTTCCCTCTTAAGTATGCTCCTACTTCCCTTCTACTCATCTAAGGATTCACTCGATCTATCCTGTCTATACCTGACATATGCTTCCTTCTTTTTCTTAACCAAACCCTCAATTTCTTTAGTTATCCAGCATTCCCTATACCTACCAGCCTTTCATTTCACCCTGACAGGAATATACTTTCTCTGGATTCTTGTTATCTCATTTCTGAAGGCTTCCCATTTTCCAGCCATCCCATTACCTGCCAAAATCTGCCTGCAATGAGCTTTCGAAAGTACTTGCATAATACCGTCAAAATTGGCCTTTCTCCAATTTAGAACTTCAACTTTTAGATCTGGTCTATCCTTTTCTATCACTATTTTAAAACGAATAGAATTGTGGTCGCTAGCCCCACATTTCTCCCCCACTGACACCTCAGTCACCTAATCTGTGTAGGTAGTTTTGCACCTTCTCTAGTAGGTATATTCAAGAGTAGGTCAAGTTTTGCACCTTCTCTAGTAGGTATATCCACGTATTGAATCTGAAAATTATCTTGTACGTACTTAAGAAATGCCTCTCCATCTAAAACTTTAACACATTGGAAGTCCCAATCTATATTTGGAAAGTTAAAAATCCTCTACTATACCTACCCTATTATTCTTACGGATAGTTGAGATATCCCTACAAGTTTGTT
>NW_025122974.1:0-1069 GCF_004010195.1 Chiloscyllium plagiosum | reverse complement strand
ATCTAAGATGTCTGATTTGATTCATTTGTCAGTCAGGGAGAGGGGGCAATGTGTCAAAAGCTATTTCCATTTATAGATCCTTGCTGAGGTAGGAAATGGAGATAGCTCTGTGCAGGTGATTCAAATGCAAATGCCAGAACCTGTTTCCAGTGAATGCCTGAGACAATGTCTTACTTTCCAAACTCCAAATATCTGAGAGATTCAAATATACAAAACCTGAAATAGCTCAGCCACTGAGTTGTAGGTATGCAGCCTTGGATCAGAATCTGTTGCAGTGAGAATTGTGTGTGGCTCGGCCCCATCCCAAAATCAAGTGTTTCTCATATCCCACACTGACCTGCTGTGGGTTCAAACAGTGTGTTGCCGACAAAGAAAAGGAAATAGCTCATCTGCAATTCAACAAAGCTCTTCATGGAACTTTGTGTGTCTGTTGGTTTCAGTGTCTTTAAACAGGATTGAACATAAATGACTTGGAGGTGCTGGTGTTGGACTGGGGTGGACAAAACTAAAATTCACACAACACCAGGTTATAGTCCAACGTGGATAATCTGGGGACACATTATCTGCTGGCACTGCCATCATGTTAACTTTCTGATATTTATGCACAAGATCAGCCAACCCCCTTGGACAATAACTAGATTAGATTCCTGACAGTATGGAAACAGGCCATTCGGCCCAACAAGTCCACACTGATCCTCTGAAGAGTAACCCACCGAAACCCATTCCCCTACCGTACATTTTCTAATGCACCTAAAACAATGGGCAATTTAGCATGGCCAATCCACCCTAACCTGCATATCGTTGGACTGTGGGAGGAAACCAGACCACCATGAGGAAACCCATGCAGACACGGGGAGAATGTGCAAACTCCACACAGACAGTCGCCTGAGATGGGAATTGAACCCAGGTCCCTGGTGCTGTGAGCCATCGTGCCACCCCACTGCATTGCACACACATGTGTCTAATAAACGTGGTTTCTCCAACTGATGGAGGTTGCAAGATTTAACCCTTGTCACTCCCAATTAGTTTCTTTTGAGTTTTAGATTTAATTTCTATAGGAACTGCTCAG
>NW_025122973.1:0-1069 GCF_004010195.1 Chiloscyllium plagiosum | reverse complement strand
TTTAAATCAAAGGTCCTACATTGACAAAGCGAAGACACTACTTGCCGATCACAAAACTTAACAACACGCGCTGATAGACTCAACCGCATGACTAGAGAACTGAATCACAGCCCTATTTAAAAACTTGCAAAAAAAATGAAACCAGACCGATCCAACACACCACGCATCTACGGATTACACAAAACACACAAACCAGGAGACTTCTGAGACCCATAGTCTCGCTACATGGAACACCAACTTGCAGGTTGGCCAAAGAGCTGCACCAACGTCTAGAAGACTCTCGCCATTCCATCCATTCCACCCAAAACTTCCTGAAGACTGTCAAAGATAACAAGATAGAAAAGGATGGAAAAATGTCTACTTTGAATTAACCGCCCTGTTCACATCTGTCAACGTCAACCTGGACAAGGAAAGACACAACGGCATGCAAATGAACAGAGTCCACTGTTTTCTCAGCAACACTGTTTCCTATTTCATACACAGAAACACCCCAAACTCTTTGTGCTGCAATTTTCTTTGATTTCCTCCACATTAAAGAATAGCTTGACTTATGGCTGTCAGTGCCAGAGTACATGACCTCATGCTTAGTTTTTAGAATAAACTCCATCGGTGTATTATTTGCCCAGTCGCAGAGCTGATCTACATCCTTATTGCAGCAGCACTTCCCCTATATATTTGAGTCATCAGCAAACTTAGATATTTATCGCACAGAGACCCCACCATCATCACATGTTGTTAACTGATGCCATTGCAATGATATTTGTGGTAGTACAGGAAATACATCATTTTATCCTGATAAGGACCTTTTACTCCGGACTCTCAGACGTATTTGTGTTAATTAATCCTCATTCCATGCTCATATATAATCCGTCATGCTGGGGGCTCCTGGCTTGTGCAGGGACCTTTATTTTGTGGTACTTGTGGATAGTCTCTTGAAACCCCAATGAACTGTCTACAAGGATTCTGGGTAAAATGTTGCATGATTCTACAGGGCTATCATCATCTCCCTTTATAAAAACCATGTTGATGTTGCTTCACGCTTGTCGAAATGCCCTGGAATTCCTTAATT
>NW_025122972.1:0-1069 GCF_004010195.1 Chiloscyllium plagiosum | reverse complement strand
CTTAAACTGATCCCATCCAGTCCTCAATTCTCTCCACCTTGGAAGAAGACTGAGAGCATTGACCCTATTCATATGCCTCGTGATCTTATATAGCTCTATTAGGACACCCTACACGCTATTAAAATGTCCTAGTTCGTCCAACATCTCCCTATAACTCAGACCATCGGGTCCTGGCAACGTCTTTGTGAATTTCTTCTGCACTATTTCTAGTTTAATAACATCCTCCTGATAACAAAGGTGACAAAACTGAACACAATACTCCAAGTGCGGCCTTACTAAAGTTCTGTGTAACTGCAACATAAATTCCCAACTTCTCTTCTCAATATCCTGCCTGATGAAGGCCAGTGTGCCAACAGCCTTCTTCACTGCCCTCTCTATATGTGACTCCACTCTGGGAGAACAGTGCATCTGAACACCAAGGTCTCTCTGCCCACTACACCCATTAAGGCCCTCTCATTCACCGTGAAACTCCTACCTTGATTTGATTTTCCATAATGCAAGACCTCACACTTCAAAATTCAATTTCATTTGCCATTTCTCGGCCCACTTCCCCACCTGATTACAGTCCTGCTGCAACTTCTGATAAACTTCCTCACTGAACATGCTCCCACTCACTTTAGTGTCATCTGCAAACTTACTAATCATATCTTGTACATTCTCAACCAAATCATAGATAACAAACAGCAATGGACCTAGCCTCCAGTCTGACAAGCACCCTTCCATTAAACCCTCTGCTTCCTACCATCAAGCCAACTGTGTATCCAATTGGCCAGGTCCCTCAGCATTCCATGTGATGTGACCTTCCTGAGCAGCCTGCCATGTGGAAACTTATCAAAGGTCTTACTGAAATCCATAGAGACTATGGCTGCTGCTCTGCCTTCGTCAACTTTCTTGGTCACTTCATCAAAGAACTCTAACAAATTTGGGAAGCATGATCTCCCACTCACAGGTCTATGTTGACTGCTCCGAATCGAACCCTGTGTATGCAATGGGTGCAGACAATGGTGTGATGTCCTTCATTGCACGATGATTCGAATACATAAGTAAAGCCATCTTCCTGCTGTTGTAG
>NW_025122971.1:0-1069 GCF_004010195.1 Chiloscyllium plagiosum | reverse complement strand
GGCACCTACGGTGCCATAGACGGTGTAGATACAACCCATTCCTTGTGGTGCTTGCAGCCGCGGACTGGTCCTGTGGAATGATGGTCATTTTCTCGCAGAATCAGGATTCTTAGTTTTCCATTTCACCAGATATTGCTGGGGTCTCAGCAGGGTTGGAAGGCAGTAAATCTCTCCTGGCTGTGACACTCTCTCTCTCTGAGATTTCTCTCAAGGTTTTTTTTTTATGTTCTTTCCTCCTGGATTGGAGAACTGCATGAAAGACAATCTGTTTCCTGAATTTGTTTTTAGACAAATGTGTGTTTCTAGGATGTTACTATATTCGATCAGTTACTGTTAGTTAAATAACCTATTATTCTGTTTAGTTTTCCAAAAGAATTAAGTTATTTCAATATCCTCTTGTTTTCACTATATTTTGTCTACTGTGTTTGAATAGATTGTGTTTTGCTTAATGTTGAATATTTTGACCAACCTATTTGTATCTGACATTTACCTTTACAATAAGAAAACATTCGGGTCGAGACTGTCTGCTCCATGTACTTTGAGGGGATCTGCTCTGGTCCATAACACAGGGTCAGATGTTCGTGTTTTGCTTGGGCAATTACTTTATGGACCACATGTTGCAGAAATATGGGTTTTGACAGCAGAATTGGCCGAGCTGGAGGAGTGATAGTTATGTCAGGAGTTATATCGGATACTCATTTCTCATCACACTTCCAGCCCGGACACATATAAGGCAAAATGAGATATCTGTTGATCATGAAACACTGCGTAGACCAGTATACAGCTAGTCTACTGCTCAGCAATCCATCCAGGATAGAACAATGTTCAGAGTTTACCAAGTGAGCACTGATGCCATTTCTAAAAGGCCAATGGACACAGGTTTGAGCTTTCTCAGTTCAGAGCTGCCCTGCACAATTTCCCCTGAGCATGACATTTAAGGGGCAATTACACCACGGCTTGTCGACCGGGACACGGAGGTCCTGGTGGATGGGCTGGTACAGAAGAAGACCATTCCCTTCCCAGAGTGGGCCGCACCACCAGACAAACCAAGCATGGCCTGAGCTCACCA
>NW_025122970.1:0-1069 GCF_004010195.1 Chiloscyllium plagiosum | reverse complement strand
GACACTGTGCTCAGGACACAAACCCAGCTCATGGACTTTCCATCTGAGCTGCTCACTTCGTATTAGTACTCACTCAATGCTGCTGCATGGGCACTTTGCTCAGATATACAGACTCTGTGCACGGACTTTCCCTCTGAGCTGCTCACGCCATGTCTGCAAACCATTCAATGCCGCTGCAAGGACACGGTGCTCAGGACACAAACTCAGCTCATGGACTGTCTATCTGGGCTGCGCACTTCGTGTTAGCACACGCTCGATGAACCTGCAAGGACACAGTGCTCAGGGACACACACTGAGCTCATGGACAGTCCTTCTGGGCTGTTCACTCCGACCTTGTACACAATCAATATTGCTGCAAGGACACTGCGCTCAGGGATTCACACCTTGCTCTTGGCCTGTCCCTCTGGGCTGCTCACTCGGTGTTGGTACGCACTCAATGCTGCCGCAAGACACTGTGCTCAGGGATACACACTGAGCTCATTGACTGCCCCTCTGGTCTGCTCACTAAGTGTTTGTACACATTCAATGAAGCTGCAAGGACATTGTGCTCAGGATGCACACCAAGCTCATGGACAGTCCGTCTAGGCTGTTAACTCTGTCCTTGTACACAATCAATATTGCTGCAAGGACACTGCGCTCAGGGATTCACACCTAGCTCTTGGACTGTCCCTCTGGGCTGCTCACTCGGTGTTAGTACGTACTCAATGCTGCCACAAGGCACTGTGTTCAGGGACACTCACCCAGCTCATGGACTGCCCCTCTGGACGGCTCACTACGTGTTTGTACACACTCAATGCTGCTTCAAGATACTGTGCTCAGGTCACACTCCCAGCTCATGGACTGTCCAACTGAGCTGCTCACTTTGTGTTAGTACACACTTAATGCTGGTGCAAGGACTGTGAGCTCAGGGACACCCATCCAGCTCATGAGCTGTCTCTCTGGGCTGCTCACTTCGTCTTAGTACACAATCGATGCTGGTGAAAGGACTCTGAACTCAGGGACTCCCATCCAGCTCATGAGCTGTCTCTCTGGGCTACTAACGCCATGTTTGCACTCACTCAATGCTCCG